>NC_134844.1:42041295-42344325 GCF_965363235.1 Mytilus galloprovincialis
ATTTTAATTCACTTATGGCTTGCTGATATAGATCAAAGTACTATGGATTTGAATTCGCTAATGGCATGCTCACAAGTTTCCAATTTCCTATCTACTTTATATTTTGATTCTGCCAGTTTATTTTTGGTCTCCTTCATTTTTGTTGTCTTGTCAGTTAATTCATTAATTTCTGTTTTGAGATTATTCACCATATCAAGGTGGTATTTTAATATGGAATTTCTGCTTGCAACTGTCTCCATGTTAGATTCACATTTCACACAAACTTCTACAAATAGAAATATCATTTTATATAATTGTTGGATCTGTGGGCAAAAATAGATATCAGTTTGGATTTGATAGGTATGTGTGGGGTATACAGGATCATATATTATTGAGACATCAACGAAAACATCAACAAAAACTACCTAAAGACATCTTTAATCCTCATATTATCCTTCACTTTATACCATTGTCTATACAATATGACAAGCTCTAAATTGTCCTAAATTTTAAAAAGTCTTCAATATATAAGAACCAGATGTTTACAAAAGTGCACCTTACAATCAATATATATGCATTAAATATAGTTGACATATTGCTAATAGTATCTTAGAAAAAAACCTAACCATGGAAGTTTAACATTGACCAATGAACCATGAAAATGAGGTCAAGGTCAAATGATACCTGCCAGATAGACATATATACCTTACAATCCTTCCTTTCAACAAATTATGTCAAGGTTTTAGTGACAGAAGACAAAGGCTTGACAAAAAAGTGGTAAAATTAATTGGTTTGAAAAGACAAAATAAAGGCATTAATTCTGAAAATAGTTTGAAATATAATTTGGGAGAGAACATGGAACACTTTGAAGATTTGGACATGAGTGTATGGTCAATCATTCAACAGCTCACAAAGTAGCCTCTGAAATGAAGCTGCCAACTGGCCACCAGACCTGAACATTTAAGTTTTCTATCTAAACAACCCTTGTGGTTGCCAATCAGCTTTAAAAGTCACCCAGGCAACCATTTGAGTAGACTAAATTGAGGGCTGTTCAACCTGGACTGTTGCTAAATTTTCTATAGCTAAGATGTTACCTTTGTACTGTTTTTCAATATTGTCTTTCTCGTCCATATATTTATCCCTGTCCTTGTACAGTGTGTCTAGAAAGTCGTGTCTGGTATTTTCACTACACATAGATAGATAGGATATTATCCCTTTTCCATTCCCAGAATCAGAGTCTATACTACCTTTATCAATATAAGAGGAAAAACTATATTTTAATAAAATCTTGATAATCTAACTCAAATATGGAGAATGATAATAATGATTATAATATATTAATACAAGAGTTTCATTCGCCTCTATCATTTCTAAATGTTAACCTCTTACACCATGTACACAAACATTGAAGGGGCACTATAACTACAGTTAAGATATAAAAATTTTAAAAAAATCAAATATAATTTTTTTTATTAAATCCTGAATTAATGTGATATGGTGAAATACTTATTCACTTTTAACAGTCACTTATACTTACAAGTAGAAGTCTCACTTGATATACTATGAACTGGACTTGTACATGTTGTATTTGAATGTGTCCTGCAAAAAAATAAATAATTGTTTTATATGGAAATACATATATTCCTTTTTTCTATGGATTTCAATTATACCAGTAAAATAATCATGAAATCTGTGCAGCTTATGCTTCTACTACACAGCTACTTTTGCATAGGTACTATTTCTGTACTAAAAATTTGTAGTACTGGAAATCTACTTTTAATATTCAGTACTATTTTGTTACTCTAAAATTATTGTAATATTTAGGTACCTGTATTTTACAGTACTTTATTTGTACTTGAAATTAAGGTACTACAGAAAACATTTAGTACAAATCAAGTACTGTAAAATACAAGTACCTAAATATTACAATAGTTTTAAAGTAAAGAAATAGTACTAAATATTAAAAGTAAGTTTCCAGTACTGCATTTTTTTAGTACAGAAAAGGTACCTATGCAAAAGTAGCTGTGTAGAAAAATATTGCGATTTCTGGGACTTTTGTTAACAGCATACATGATATACTATACAATTATTGACTTTTGATGAGGTTGATACATTATGATTTATCTACTCAAGAGATATGATATTCACCAAGGTTAACAGTCAAGGTTATATGATATTCACCAAGGTTAACAGTCAAGGTTATATGATATTCACCAAGGTTAACAGTCAAGGTTATATGATATTCACCAAGGTTGACAGTCAAGGGTATATGATATTCACCAAGGTTGACAGTCAAGGGTATATGACATATCTCTTGGAATAATAAACCATTGCATCAACTGAAATCAAAAGTCAACAATTGTTTTATTATATGACTTTTTATTCTTCTCAAATGTTCTAGTATTTTCTCAAGATACTTTTAAACTGCTCAATAATTTTATACTAAATTTATCATCTGCTTTTGCTTTCTGCTTTTAGCCAATGAGAAATATTCAAGATTTTTTCATTTCATCTACTCAAATAATGACTGGATCGAATGTATTCTCCTACTTATTCTTTCTAATAGTCCTGTCAAATATCACAATACTCTGAAAGACTAATTGACAACTTATCAAAAATTTTGGACCGCAAAAATTATTATTTTCTTGGAACATAGCAAACTGACATGTGTCATATATCTGTCATACAGATGCAGTTACATCTATCAAAGGTCATCAAGTTATTTGAATATAATACTATGATTTCTCCTTGATAGCAACATTTCCTTCTTGCATTTTTTGTACACTTGTAAGACAGGGCCTTTTGTGCACAGTCAACTAAATTGACCAGATTTAGGTTTATCTCACTGTTGACACATTACAGTAACCTATAATTCCTTAAATCCCCCTTGCTTTAACTTTTGTGTAAAGCTGTCTTATTGACAATCAAACCAGATCTCCTATCTTTATATTGGTTTCCTACCTGCATTATCAATTGATTATTTAATATCTTGACACTAATCTCATTATTTAAATATATTTTTGACATTTTTAACTATAAACATGATAAAACCCAGTCTCCACAATCAACTTTTGAATCCACAAGCTTGAAGCTCAAAATTTAACGAAAATTTGAGTTGGATTCTGTTGACTTGTACAAAAGCTCAAAAGCAATTTTACAAGCCTGGGCTGGTGGTCTTTTGGTTAAGTGCGTCTGTTTGTTTTTCTCACACATCATTGTCAACATAATGGAAATTTATGCAGCTGTCATACAAGTGAGAAGTTTAGCTAGCTATACATGCTATAAAAGCAGATTTAATCCTACATTTTCTACACAAGAAAAAAACTTTACCAAGCCAGGAATATGACAGTGGTTATTCATTTGTTTGATGTGTTTGAGGTTTTGATTTTGCCATTTGATTACAGACTTTGCTCCTTGGATTTTCCTTTGAGTTCAGTATTTTTGTTTTTTTACTTTTTACAAAACATGTACCTCTGATCAGCTGATGAAACCTCCATCTCTATTGAATCCTCGTCCTCTATCTGTAAGGCAAAATAAAATCAGATATAATTATATTAAGCAGATCCTAATATCAAACTGGGAAAAAAATATATAGATCTAAATCTTAATAAAAAAAAAACATTATTCAATGTAGATTTGCTGGCTAACACATATAACTCTTAATTTCAAATGTGATTTATCAAATGTTCCAAAAATTCTTTACCATGTTTACCAATTAGAAACTAGTCATTGAGACTTGATGAAATATGTTTTATAGTTTTTAGTCAGGAAACTACATAGAGGCTAGAGTAGAAAAGTTAGATTTTGCTGATCATCATGATCATAGGTGAAATAATATTGAAATATGCCTCTGGGTGCAGATTTTCCCTCTGTGTTGGAGACAAATTGGTGGCCATCTTCTGTTTTCTGCCCTTTGGTTGGGTTGTTGTCTCTTTGACACATTCCACATTGCCATTCTCAAATTTATTTATGACATTCATTTAAAGAAGAAATTGAAATTTAAATAAAATGAAATGCTTAGTGTCTTTCCTATTTATATCATGTATATCAGTTAAACTCCCCTCTTTTTACATGTTTTATTTGAATATTATGGTAAATGCAACAATGTTTTGTAAAAAAGTTGCCACCTAATTTTTCAGACCCTGTTCAATTTAAGTACATGTATTTACATTTTCAACATCCCCTTCTTGAAAACAATTAAAAAATATCTTTACAAGTCATGTATTACAATTAATCATTGAGCAGGGCAACTGAAGCACACTTTCGGGTGCAGGATTTTCTCACTGTGTTGAAGACCATTGATGGCCTTTGTTTATTTCTTGCTCTTTGGTTGGGTTGTTGTCTCTTTGACACATTCCCCAGTTACATTCTCAATTTTATATGGGTCTATTTAGGGCTAAATATGGAAATATATGGTCTTCACCAAATGTGGACTATCTAATCATGCTAATGTCAACATTTCTTAATGTCTTGTTCCCTGTGACAAATACCCCATTTCTTGTCTTCAAATAAAAATACCTTTATGTACTTGATTTGGTGGTCTTTGTCATTACAGCTTGATGAAATAGAAGTTATGTCTTTCCTTTTGCAACCACTTGATGTACTAGACACTACTGTAATCGCTGGAGATTTTTGTGATGCTGTCATGTCTGTAACATGCTGTGAACTTGACTCGTCTGAATATCTGGTATTTAAGAATTTGTTCACAATCATACTCATTGTTGTATTTGGCTTTGGTAAAGCCTTTGAATGAGATTCACTGTTAATTGATTTTTGGGCATTTTCTTTTGGAATTTTTTTGACCGTCATGTGTCTTTCTTCATGACTATTACTAGATTTCAATGTGTCAACTGTGGATGGTATTGACTGTTTTAGAACCAACCCTTGAGATGTTAAAAAATCTGTAGCTTTTGATGCAGGAATAACACAAAATGTCTGTCTGGACCAAGGAACTCCAATTTCAGTTTCACAATCAGATGTTTGAGTTAAGTAATTACTTGGTGTAATATCATCATCAGTATCAGTACTACATGCTGATTGGTGATTTTCTGTAGAAATTCGTTTGAAATGTGACACTAGATTTTTTTTTGTTATTTGACTAATTCCTTGATGAATATTCCCAGATACAGGAAAACTAGCCACTCTTTTCATTCTTGCATTTTTACCTCTAAGAACAATTGGAACATTTTTCGGAACATAACCAGGTTTGGTAGATATTCTATCAACTGGACTTCCTAAACTGTCAGTAATCTGAATTTGATTCCCTTTAATAGCATAATATACTTTCTGCTTCTTTTTTACAGGCTCTGGCACTTTTCCAGTGATTTGATTATTCGAATCTAAAGGTAAACTCAAATTGTTACCATGATTACTATCGGATATCTCTGCCACATTTATATCCTGTGAAATAAGAGAGTTATTCACTTTGCTCTGATGTTCAGGTGATGAATCAACCAACGTTTCATGTCTTTTGATGTTACAGATAGGAGCTGGTGTTAAATTTTTCATCTTTGTAAAAGAATCTACACTGCTGATAGCACTAGAAGTTGATGTCACTTTAGTCAATTCTGCTGACTTTGCAGAAGGTTTTATTCTACTATCAGATCTTCCTTGGTTGCTAACACTTGATGAAGTTGATAAATTGGTTTCTGATCTAGATGAGATTATAATTTTCAAACCTTCCTTTTTTTCATGACTTGCAATGGGAGTTGCAGACAATGTGACCTTCCTTTGTAATGGTTTAATTAAACCTTTTTTGGACTCTGGTGAAGTTTTTGTACATACATGTAAAGATGAGCATGTTGAAGATGAAAGTTTTAAGCATCCTTTATTTGGTTTATGATTAGGAGAGATTTTCAAATCATGATCGGATGTAGAAGATTGCACTCTGTCATTTCCAAAGGTTGATTTTGTTCCGGTAATTTTTCGTATCAGTTCTGTCTGTTGCTGTGAAAAACGAGTGTTTTGACAAACAGGTTGTTCAGTTTCTTTGTTAAGTTTGCTGTAGTCCATTGATTCTTGTCCCATCTTTTTCAACATTGTGGAGATCTTTTCATTACCACAGCTGCAAGCAATATCTAATGCTGTCATTCCCTGTTGATAAATAGGAGGTTCAAAACATATTTGTATAATGATGTTCAGTCAAAACTAAATAAAACAAAAAGTGTAAATTAATATCATGACCATATATTATATCAAAGAGCTGAAAAGCTCTGAGGGGAAAGACGGCCATTGTTTCTATAATTTTTTTTTAGAGGGGTATCTTTTGATAGTCCATATAAAGAATGAAAAAAAGAACAGCCAGAACATGTAGAAAGGTTGACAATATTGAAATCAATTGTTGTTTAATGTAATTTCGTTTCCTTAGTTTAGGATTCAATTTGGACCAATGGAAGAGATCTGCATCTTCTAAATCTAAACATTCCATTAAGTTGATAGTTGATTATCTAAAATTCAACTGAATTCTGTCATTTGACAACTACGACAATACTTTTTGAAATCTTAATTGTGTTCCACTGAACTGCAGACTAGGAATGCTAGGGCCATTTTCCATTTTTTTTGTGACAGTACTCTAAGATTTTTAATTTTTTTCTGAAGAAAGTGAGGACTGAAAAATCCATTCAGTTTTAAATTTCCATTGATAAAATTCCCTGTTACAACTCTCATCACAGGGATACAGGTACTAACAAAAACCAATATGATTGATGTAAACTGTGTGAAGCTTGTTTCCAAATCCTACACTTTAAAATATTTGTAAATTTCATGAATAAATAGGTTTAAATTACAAAATGCAAAATATTTAATTTGATTTTTTCTTTTTACCATTACAATGATTAATGGAAGACTACTATAATCATATACTAAGTGTCACATTTTCAGTGTTCAGATACATTAACTTTTATTTGAGTGGATAATTACTCATCAATTGAGGTGCTCCTGTATTGGAGGAAGATTCTCAAAACTGAATTTTACAGAAAAAAATGGAAAAAATCGTTTCGCTCCCCAATCTCATGTATCCCCACGGCCTTTATTTACTTTGAAAATTACAAGGTTGACCTACAAATTAAAGCATTGCATGTTGATGTTTGAATCATCTACAGCAAACATAATAAAATTGAGAATGGAAATGGGGAATGTGTCAAAGAGACAACAACCCGACCATAGAAAACAGCAGAAGGTCACCAACAGGCCGGCTAGGTCTTCCATGTAGCGAGAAATTCCCGCACCCAGAGGCGTCCTTCAGTTGGCCCTTAAACAAAAATATACTAGTTCAGTGATAATGAATGCCATACTAATTTCCAAATAGTACACAAGAAACTAAAATTAAAATAATACAAGATTAACAAAGGCCAGAGGCTCCTGACTTGGGACAGGCGCAAAAATGCAGCGGGGTTAAACATGTTTATGAGATCTCAACCCTCCCCTATACCTCTAGCCAATGTAGAAAAGTAAATAAGTATGTTTAAATTTAACAAATACTAAATTTTTAATTCGTGCACGAACTCTGAGAATGATTTAAACAACCAGTGAAGGATTTCCCTCCTTCTACATAGTGGTGCATTCCAACAATGAAGTCACTATAAAATATAATGTAAGTTGGATATATTTAGAATATCTTGTCATACTGATTTTTCCGGATTGTAATAGAAACGTAAATAGTATAAAGGAGAGCTCAAGATACGATATTTTCGCAAGAAACAGAAGGGAAATGTGTAAAAAAAGTGTTTTAAGTCAATCTATTCATTTGTGTGTTTCCTTCTCATCAATCTCAGTAAGATTTGTTGGGGTGTTTTCAGTACTAAACTAGAGGCTCTAAAGAGCCTGTGTCGCTCACCTTGGTCTATGTGCATATTAAACAAAGAACACAAATGGATTCATGACAAAATTGTATTTTGGTGATGGTGATGTGTTTGAAGTTCTTACTTTACTGAACATTCTTGCTTCTTACAATTATATCTATAATGAACTTTGCCCATTAGTAACAGAGAAAAATATTTGGAAAAAATTTACATAAATTTACCAAATTAATGAAAATTGTTAAAAATTGACTATAAAGGGCAATAACTCCTTAAGGGGTCAATTGACCATTTAGGTCATGTGGACTTATTTGTAGATCCTACTTTGATGAACATTATCGCTGTTTACAGTTTATCGCTTCCTATAATAGTATTCAAGATAATAACCAAAAACAGCAAAATTTCTTTAAAAATTACCAATTGGAGGGCAGCAACCCAATAACCGGTTGTCCTATTCATTTGAATATTTCAGGGCAGATATATATTGACTTGATTAACAATTTAACTCCTTGTCAGTTTTCCTCTAAATGATTTGGGTTTCAGAGTTATAGGCAAAAAACTACATTTTACCCCTGTTCTATTTTTAGCCGTGGTGGCCATCTTGATTGGTTGACCGGGTCACGCCACACATTTTTTAAACTAATTACCCCAAAGATAATTGTGGCCAAGTTTGGATTAATTTGGCCCAGTAGTTTCAGAGGAGAAGATTTTTGTAAAAGATAACTAAGATTTACGAAAAATGGTTAAAAATTGACTATAAAGGGCAATAACTCCTAAAGGGGTCAACTGACCATTTCGGTCATGTTGACTTATTTGTAAATCTTACTTTGATGAACATTATTGCTGTTTACAGTTGATCTCTATCTATAATAATATTCAAGATAATAACCAAAAACAGCAAAATTTCCTCAAAATTACCAATTCAGGGGCAGCAACCCAACAACGGGTTGACCGATTCATCTGAAAATTTCAGGGCAGATAGATCTTGACCTGACAAACATTTTTACTCCATGACAGAGTTCCTCTAAATGTTTTGGTTTTTGAGTTATAAGCCATAAACTGCATTTTACCCCTATGTTCTATTTTTAGCCGTGGCGGCCATCTTGGTTGGTTGACCGGGTCACGCCACACATTTTTTAAACTAGATACCCTAATGATGATTGTGGCCAAGTTTGGTTCAATTTGGCCCAGTAGTTTCAGAGGAGAAGATTTTTGTAAAAGTTAACGACGACGGACGACGGACGACGGACGACAGACGACGGACGACGCCGGACGCAAAGTGATGGGAAAAGCTCACTTGGCCCTTCGGGCCAGGTGAGCTAAAAATGAATGAGGTGAGGGGATGTCAGTGTGGTCAACCACATAGGGGATTGACGACTTGAAGCCATCTTTCCCCCAAAACAAGTGACTTCATAGCGCCAGCATCACAGTGACTTACCATGTGCTGCTGATCATTTTCGCAGTTTAAAAGTTTCAGTCTATCTTATTCATCAACAAAAATTGATACCCACTAAAATAAATGGATCCACAGTATGAATGTGACAAAAAAGTTACCTGATTGTTTTTAAGCCCAAAATCAAAAAGTATGGGTTCCAACATGAATTGAATAGTATTATAGTTCTTGGAGCATCTGGCTAAAATATGCACTGGAGTATCACCACTGGCATTCACACAGTTCACAATGTAATTCAATTCTAAAAAAATAAAAGAACAATGTCCCAATTTTTCTGTGTTATATTATCAATAAGGAAGTTACCATTTAATTTTTAGGAGGGTTGGAGCTAGGAAGAAAAATTTTGTCCTTTGTATTCAGTTGTAATCTCTGTCTTGCCTTTTTTTTTCACTCTATTCGGTCATGCCCTTTTTTTTTTTTATAGTTTATCCTCACTTTTTTTACATAAATTTTCATCCTGCTGTTTTTTTTGCCAAGTTGCTCATCCGGCCTTTTTTTTTAACTAAAAAATCCTGTCCTGTCTATTTTTCAAATTTCTATGAAAAGATTTTTTAAACAAGAGTTCACCAACAATGGACCACAACAGAAATGAAGTGATGGCAAAAGCTCACTTTCCCATTTTAAAATCTGAAATACCATCAAATTTTGTGAACATCCATGTCATTTGGTTTCCAGTGAAAAGTTGTTTCATTGACAATCATACCACATCAACTTATTTTTAAACAATTTTGTAACTTCTCCCTCAAAATATTTTTCATAATTTAAGTTATATTAAAGTCATATACCATATAGCAGGTAATTTTCTTGGGGTGTAAATTTCACTTATCTTCATTGATAGAACAAAATCACCAAAATAATTTCCACTAATTTAAAAGTACACATGCAAAGGTATTGACAAAAGTTTTAAATCCTCCGAAATTTTACGCCTGTTAAAATTACCCGCTATATGATATATATATACTTACTAGGGTAATCTCCTTTATACCGGTATGTTTTTTTAAACCTGGTAATTATACTGTAAATCCATGAAATATAATAAGCCTGTTTGTTTTTGCTGATGTTATCTTGTAAAGGGAGACAACACATATGTAAAGGCATATTTCCATCCTTGTTTTTGACAGTTAGATTGTCTTTCCAGAAGATATCAACGAGTTCATTGATGATATTTCCCATCTCATGAAAAGCTATGTCATTATTTTCTTGTAATAACTCTATCATTTTATGAAGGACTGAATGTCTCTCTCCCGAACATTTTGGTCTATACATCTTTTCTCTACGCAGCCATTTAACTAATTCCACTTTACCTACAATAGAGTTCATAACTACGATAAAGACAACTGTCATTACTACGATAAAACTTCATTATAATCATTTAAATATTCAAATATTGTAGATTCATTATTATTTTTTAGATCTTGTGGCTTGAATCACAAAATGAAATATTCAATGAAAAACAATTGTCTATCATGTTTATAGGCTTGTATGCAGACTTCAATAAAACTATGAAACTAAATAATCCTTGAAAATTTGAACTCACAAAAATAATGAATCCATAGTACAATAGTTTCAAGATATATCTATTATGAACATTTAATATCTGCTCTTAGGTTGGGTTGTTGTCTCTTTGACATATTACCCATTTCCATTCTGAATTTTTATTGTGGAGCAGGTTCTAGTGATCATTCTGGAGAACCTGGCTTAACGTTACTACACTTTTTTTGTTCAGGGGCCTCCAGGTGTAGCATTTTCTTGCTTTGTTGTAGACTCATTGTTAGCCTTGGGCTGCTTTCTGCTCTTTGATCAGATTATTGTCTCTTCATTTGCTCTTTGACACATTTCACGTTTCATTTTCATTTTTATTACAAGGAAATTTTAACATTATTAACTAGACAGAACATCTAGCCTGTATTCATGAGTTATTCAGGGTGTTGACAACAGACAAGTAATCAAGTGTGAGGAATGGATTCTTTTGGAATATACACATTAAGGCTATTTATTAAACTAGAGGCTCTAAAGAGCCTGTGTCGCTCACCTTGGTCTATGTGAATATTAAACAATGGACACAGATGGATTCATGACAAAATTGTGTTTTGGTGATGGTGATGTGTTTGTAGATCTTACTTTACTAAACATTCTTGCTGCTTACAATTATCTCTATCTATAACAGTACTTTCTGTGGAAAATGTTATTGAAAATCTTCGAATTTTAAAAAAATTGTTAAAAATTGACTATGATGAAGGGCAATAACTCCTTAGGGGGTCAATTGACTATTTTGGTCATAGTGACTTATTTTTAGTTCTTACTTTGCTGTACATTATTGCTGTTTACAGTTTATCTCTATCTATAATAATATTCAAGATAATAACTAAAAAACAGCAAAATTTCCTCAAAATTACCAATTCAGGGGCAGCAACCTAACAACTGATTATCCGATTCATCTGAAAATTCCAGGGCAGATAGATCGTGACCTGATCAACAATTTTACTTCCTGTCAGATTTGCTCTTAATGCTTTGGTTTTTGAGTTATAAGCCAAAAACTGCATTTTACCCCCATGTTCTATTTTTAGCCATGGCGGCCATCTTGGTTTGTTGGCCGAGTTACTGGACACATTTTTTTAACTAGATACCCCAATGATGATTATGGCTAAGTTTGGTTAAATTTGTAGTAGTTTCAGAGGAGAAGATTTTTCTAAAAGATTACTAAGATTTACGAAAAATGGTTAAAAATTGACTATAAAGGGCAATAACTCCTAAAGTGGTCAACTGACCATTTTGGTCATATTAACTTATTTGTAGATCTTACTTTGCTGAACATTATTGCTCTTTACAGTTTATCTCTATCTATAATAATATTCAAGATAATAACCAAAAACAGCAAAATTTCCTTAAAATTACCATTTCAGGGGCAGCAACCCAACAACGGAATGTCCGATTCATCTGAAAATTTCAGGGCAGATAGATCTTGACCTGATGAACAATTTTACTTCCTGTCAGATTTGCTCTAAATGCTTTGGTTTTTGAGTTATAAGCCAAAAACTGCATTATACCCCTATGTTCTATTTTTAGCCATGGCGGCCATCTTGGTTGATTGGGCGGGTCACCGGACACATTTTTTAAACTAGATATCCCAATGATGATTATGGCCAAGTTTGGTTAAATTTGGCCCAGCAGTTTCAGAGGAGAAGATTTTTCTAAAAGATTACTAAGATTTACGAAAAATGGTTAAAAATTGACTATAAAGGGCAATAACTCCTAAAGTGGTCAACTGACCATTTTGGTCATGTTGACTTATTTGTAGATCTTACTTTGCTGAACATTATTGTTGTTTACAGTTTATCTCTATCTATAATAATATTCAAGATAATAACCAAAAACAGCAAAATTTCCTTAAAATTACCATTTCAGAGGCAGCAACCCAACAACAGAACGTCCGATTCATCTGAAAATTTCAGGGCAGATAGATCTTGACCTGATGAACAATATTACCCCCGTGTCAGATTTGCTCTTAATGCTTTGGTTTTTGAGTTATAAGCCAAAAACTGCATTTTACCCCTATGTTCTATTTTTAGCCATGGCGGCCATCTTGGTTGGTTGGCCGGGTCACCGGACACATTTTTTAAACTAGATACGTACCCCAATGATGATTGTGGCCAAGTTTGGTTAAATTTGGCCCAGTAGTTTCAGAGGAGAAGATTTTTGTAAAAGTTAACGCAGGACGACGACGACGGACGCCGGACGCCAAGTGATGAGAAAAGCTCACTTGGCCTTTCGGCCAGGTGAGCTAAAAAAAGAAGCTATCTATTAAAACTTGTTTTTGCTTGTAAAAGTCTAAGCATGTCTTTACTTAGTAGTGTCTCTATAGCTCAGACAGATCCATATTGCCATATTTTTGTGCCTAGATGTGTATTGCATTGTAAACAATGAATTGACAATTTTTTTGAATATAATTTAATTTTTAACTGAATAAATTTGAGTAATTTGAGGCTTGAGAAGTTGCCCATAAATTCATAACAATTATAATACCAAGTGCAGCAGCCCAATGGAGCATGGTAAGTCGATACTCTGGATTAGGATCAGGAATATCTCCATTCACATCCAATCCTCCAGTCTGAAATATAATATCAGCTGGTTAAAATTTATTAATACCTTAGCTATGTTAGCTAATGTCACATCACTTTACAGTTTACACCATCTATATATCATGTATATCTTTCAGTCTGAGTGACACTTTTCCCCGAAATTCTTGATAATCAGGCAGCAAATTCTTTTATCGGGTATCGTATATTTCAATATTGTTGATGGGGTTTGTGTTGATCAGTATTTAGTTTTCTATGTTGTGTTTTGAGAATTGTATGTCTTTTCATATTTGTTTATTGCTTTTTTTTTTTTGTGATGACATTGTTCATGTTGCTAGTATGTTTTGAACTAATAAATCTGTATATCCCTTCGGTATCCTCCGTCTTTCTTTGCCATGTTTACATGTTTGTTTACAAACCTACATGACCCACTTCTAAAAACCCACTAAATCAAAAAGGACTATAATTATATATCAGACTTACCTCCTCACACATGAATGTTTTAATCAACTTATCTAATGCAGAAAAATCTGTACCAGTTCTTTTTACATTAACCATTTCTACTATAATAGGATGATGTTTGGTTTTGCAGTCAACATAACAAAATGGGGGACATAGCAAATGTTGTGTTTCTTCATTATCTGATGCCATCCTAAAATATAAAATAAAGATTTCAATAACTTACTAAATATACATGTACATAATGTACTTGAAGGTCTGTATTCTTTAATCAAGTTAATGGTTAAGGTATATTTTTCTCTTTTTTTGGCTGCTTCTTTCCTGTTTTTCTTTAAAATGTTAATATGGGGACGAAGTCCCCAATAACAGTAGAAAATTCAAAAAAAAAAAAAAAAAAAAAATCGGGAAAATTTTCCTGATATTTTCATTGTACTAATGAACTCAATATCGTTCAATTTTTTTTTGGTCGCGTTTTTGAATTTCCGGATTTGCGCAGAAATCTACAATGTACTTCCTTTTTCTGGTCTCGTTTGTATGAAACTTTGAGTAAAATATATATTTATCAGTATAGTATAAAATAGGAAGGAATTTTTTTTTTCCAATTTCATTTTTTTATAATTCCTTGATATGAAAAAAAAACGTTACCTGATGATAGTGTTTCTTTGTTTACATTGCATATGACGTCATAACTAAAATAACGTCACAACTAAAATCCCTACCAACAGAACCAAAATCGGAAACATTACCGTATTTCCATTTCTTTTTTTTAACAAATATTTAAGTTACAAAAAAATAATTCATACAGACTTCGTCCCCATTTACAGGTAATGCCTGCCTCATATTATAAATACTGTTCAGGTTATTCTTGATATTTTCGCCTCTTATTTATGTTATTCTCTTGAAATCCTTACTAAACACAGATGTTTTACCTCATTAAGTGTGGTTCCAGGTGGTTGAATTGTAAGGTTAATTAACATTATCTCCGATTTATTAGACTCTCATTCAAATTTTTCTTTAGAAGACAAAGCATGGTCTTTCAATGTTGTCATTATTTGATTAAGATGCATGACCTTTTTGTATATAGGTGTGGGTCTTAAAGTTAACCAATTTTGATAACTTATCAACTTGTAGGAGTCGATATTTGCAACTTTTTGATTCTGGTCAATTATTTCTTGCTTAACAATATTTGACTTAATTAGTCATATTTTGTCTTGCATAAAAGGGAGACAAATCCTAAAACTTACAAATTTAGACCTCTAAGATATGTAAGAGTCAAAAACAGATTCAGACTTATTTATGTCTGAGCTCTGACTGCAGAATAGTCCAGTCAAACTAAGATTTAACCTCAAACTTAAATTGCAACAGAAAATGATTTAGTTCTACATGTTCTAATCTATAGTATTATGCCCTTTATATACACAGAAAAAGTCCCATAAAATGTAAGTTGAGGAAAACTCAAAATAAGCATTTTTAAATTTCCTATGGAAATTAACATTGGAAGGGGAGATAACTCTGCAAAAAATTAGTCCTTTTTCGGTCAGTTTTTGATAGACTTTCTTGAAATTTGTGTAAAGTACGATACTTTGACGGGGTTATAAGTTTGTATTTGACTAAATTACATAATCTTCTGCTCATGAAATGCACAAAACTGAAGTGTTAAGGGTAGTTTTATTTTTTGTGTGTGCATTTTCATTAAAGAAATTGCAAATTTGAAGCTTTGTGACCATTTTGAAAAAATAATGTGAAAATTTGGTATTGTTTATATCTGTGTATTATATTCTTTCAGCATTTTACTTTTCTAAAGAAACTTTAAACCACAAAAAGAAGAATACATGCTTAATTACTTTTTATCAAAATTTAGATTCTTTACCTTGACATGTTGAAAAATTCAATAAATGGTCAACTAATGAATTACGAAATCTAGATAATAGCTTGATAAAAGATATGAAAACACATTTAGAGTTGTTTGTTATACAATAAAGACTGCTAAAAAATCAAGAATCAATACATTCTGATGAATGGAAGTCTCAGTAAAGTTATAATTTTCTATCAATTTTTATTGATATTTCTGACTTTTTTTACAAGAGTTATCTCCCTTTTCAATTCTCCATAGGAATTTTAAATGGTGATTTTTTTAGTCTTTCTCAAGTAAGATTTTATGGGACTTTTTTCTGTATATTTGGGGTATAATACTAAAGATTAAAACTTAAAAATCTTATGCATGTTATCATGGTTATGTTGCAATTACTTTCAGGTTAGGTCAAATTTATGCTAGATTGGCTGGACTAGAAGGGCATATACATGTAGCATACATTTCAATATCATTAGGAACAATAACATATATTATGCAATACACAGACAGTCATCTCAGTAGATATGTAACATAAAAAATAATTAAATAGCCTCCTTGATGCTATTTTGCCAGCTCCAGCAAAATAGCGATTAATAGAGAGTTTTGCTATTTTGCCGGTCTTATTTTAGATTTTTAATCAGACTATGTCATGTATGTGAAAAACATATTTGATTAAAAATTCAATTAATATTATGTCGACTCTGAGACAAGGTTTTCTTCGGTGCACAAGGTTTATAGTAATTAAGAAATAATTCACTTATTTTACCCTGAGAGTTAGCGAGGGGTAAAATAAGAATAAAAATACCCAACCCATGGTCATGATGGTTGAATGAAAACAAATCTACGACTGCCATGAATTACATGTAATTCTGTAATTTTGTTAACTGTGAAAGCCCTATACATACAATACTGTTTTGGCTGTTCTGTTTTATCCAATTTTGATGATATTAGTAATTTTATATTATTCAATGATTAATTTTTTCAATTACATAGTTTCTTCCAATGTAATTTTATTCGTTCTGAGGCATACAAGAAGCTTTGAAACGCCTGGTATTTCCATTGAATTTTTTGCTTACCAAAACATACTTGTGATGTCACCTTGTTTTGTTGCCATGCTTTAGACAATAACATCATTTTGCTGAATTTTCGTTTTATGAAATTTTATAATAAAAAATTAATTGAAATGAAGGTATTTGTTTATTTTGCTGTAGAATAGAGATAAATATTGTATCTGTTTCTTGGCTTTCGTAAACTGGTGGGTTTTGTTGTCGAAAATTGAGAATATCTGGTAGTATAAATAAGTTGGTCGTAACACGGAACAGTCTTCTTCTTTAGGTTTCTAGCTGTAATATCTGCAATTATTCCGGGAACGTCACGCACAAACCTTTGGGACGAATATACAATTGGTATCGCCGTAGCGACGTTACGTAACAAGTAAATGTCCCGCGACGTTCCCGGAATAATCGCAGATATAACACTGGTGATCCTTCAATTATTGAAGATTATTCGTTTCAATGTTGTGTATTACTGCGTTTGCGCTTAACATGCTTAAGGTAGATATATTGCGATTATACTGGTTGACGATAATAGGTCGTCATATTAGAGTGTTTTATACTTCCTTTCTGACCTTACTCCTTAATTTTTGTTGTTACAATTTAAGTCCAAATAACAGTCAGGGATATAACTCTATAGGGTTATTAAAGGAAAATAACATACATTTGTTATTGTAGACTAAAAAATCAAAGAACTGTGATAACATACATATGTTACATGTTTCAAAGAGACAATATACATCATTAGTTTTGTTAAAATTTGTAAAAGTTCTATTGGTATTACTTTTGTCTATATGTATACTTAACTATTGAAAGATATAACAGTTCATAGTTTGCCATTTTGCATAATACATGCACCTATATGTTATCACAGAAAAAATATGCCTGTAATAACTTAAGGGTGTTATCACAGCTTCTATATATCACTTCAAAGGATAAGCTCAGACATAGATCATGCTTAATTACAATGTATTTTAATTTATTGTAAGAAATAATGACCAGAGCATGTAATGAGTTTCTGCTGCAAGTTTCTCAGTAATTCCCAAGTGTCTTATATAATAAGTTACATTCCTTTAATAACTAAGCCTTGTTATTACAGCTAAGTTTATCTCTTAATAGCCTCGTCTCATTGATTTACCATGGTTAATCAAAAATGAATTAATTTAATTAAGAAATTAGTTATCAAGGCTATGCATTTAGTTTCTGCGCAAAGTTTCAAGAGTTCCCTAGAGCCCACTAAAAATAAAATAATTTTACAAATAACAAACATATGTTATTACAGATTTAGAAAATTTTAGGAAGAAAATCTGTAATAACACACGCAAGTTATTTTCTGTAATAACCCTATTGAGTTATATATCTCTGACTGAATAATTATTAAAACTTTTAAAAAGGCTACTTTTATAATTATTTAATTATCACAGCAAAATAATAATTTTACCATTTAATACGTCATAATTATTTGGAGTTACATGATCTTACATTGTATATAATATAATTTATTTAGTTTTTCCAGTCAGAAAAAATATTTTGATAAAACTGTAAAATAATCACAAATGGAAGAGTTTAAAAATGATGCGGTACATAAGAAAGGGAAGGGAAACCTATAAATTATAGTTCTTTTTCTATTTTCTTGAAATATTGGACAGGTAAACAGAATGAAATGACCACAGTTTATAAACTATTTACCCTAATAAGTTTTTAAAAGAGGGGGACGTCAATTAATCTTGCTCTTTTCTTTTGAAGGAGGGAATTGTCAAAATAAAATTCAACAATAGAAAACGAATTTAGGTAGTTCCAGACTTTAAAAAAATAAAATTGTATCTAATAACAGTTATTCATATTCTTTATTCCTTATGAGTATTTATTTGATCAATATTTGATTTCCTAGTTGAATAAATATAAAAAAATATATAGTGATTTCGTTTCGTAACTGTTAAAAAATAGAACTGAATACAGACAACATGGCAAACCGTTTTGCTTTCCTGCTCATTTTAGCAGTTATACAAGTAGACGTTTCTTTATCGTTTATGGCAGGGTTATATTGTGGACTTGATAACTGTTACGAGAGTATGCATATTTTATTCCTTTTATAGATATTGCTGAGAACGTGATAACCAGAAAAAATGATAATTTCTATCCACCATCTGCTAAAGTTAAAAATTTAATCATGACGTCTTGGAAAGCATTTTTCATTTTTTTGCTTGGACGTGTTCTGTTGTCGCTACATCTGCTAAATATATATTATACAGAAATAGACATACAACATGTACAAGACATTTGTATAAGCCTTTGTTGCTGTTTTACACAAATAACCAAATGTGGTGCACTCAACATATTGAGTTCTATATACAGTACACACAGAGAGGATGTAATCTCATACTCTCAACACTGATTCTGGTGTAACACAGTGTCACACTGTGAAACACAGATTTCCCCTCCAAAAAAACACCAAGTAATTACTCCCATCTGGGAGGGTTTTATGACCAGTTGATTGCAGGTAAAAGTAATAAAAATCAACAAAGCACGACTGCATGGTCTGACAGTGACATATAATTACATGTCAACTTCTTCCCATTTCAATCCTATTTAGTTTCTATTTCTGAAAGCTATAAAAAAGGTTAATGAAATTATTTTAAAAATTATACACAAAAAGTATTTTTAGATTGGAAAATTATTTACATTCTTTCATAATCTCATAATTAAGAATGGCAACTTGATATTTACAATAAGTTGTATTTATAGTCAGTTTAAACATATAGATATTAATAAATACATGGTTTGAAAAATAATAGTAATGATACAAAAAAAAAATGAATAAAATAAAATAATGTAGATAAATTTCATACATATTATATTTAAATAATCTTCATTTATTATTTAAATTTATATAAAAAAAAATATGAATAAATTCAATTAAAATATATGTCTTTATTTTCTATTAAGTATACTCCACTTACAGGTGATGTTTTGTTTGTTTTAATAATGTTTCTTAGGTATGAAAAACCAACACTGTCAGAACAAATGCTGGATATATTTTTAATAAATAAAGTTGTGCAGGATTCTTTAATAAAATCTGATTATAATATATCTCTGATCAAATTAAACAAATCTCACACTTTTCATCATTTTTGTGACTGTCATTTAATGACAGGAAACACAAGAAATGTTTATTGTAGTCATCAACTACTGGCACACTTCAAAGGTAAACATAGCAATAAAAATCATGGTGTTGGGAGAAACCACACCAAGGTAATAAACAATTAAGGAGTTTTAGGGAGGAATTACTCCAAGTTTCTCCCAATTTCCTCCTGAGATTTGGAGAGTGTTGCTGGAGTTTCCTGGTGTGACACCAAGTTTTTACACAGTGTAGGGAGTATGAGATTACATCCTCTCTGTGTGTACTGTACTGTGTGTGAGCTATTAACAAAATGATTAAAACTTAAGGCTTTCAAGGTAAAACATGAACAAAAGTTGCCTTTCATGATACTTGTTCCAAACACTAGATACCAATCTAGAATCAGTCAGGGATATAACTCTATCATGTCTATGGGCAATGATAGGGTTATTACAGGAAAATAACATTCATTTGTTATTGTAGACTAAAAAATCAAAGAACTGTGATAACATACGTATGTTACATGTTTCAAAGGGACAATATACATCATTAGTTTTGTTAAAATTTGTAAAAGTTCTATTGATATTAATTTTTGTCTATATGTATACTTGACTATTGAAAGATATAACCATGATAACAGTTCATAGTTTGCCATTTTGCATAATACACCTATATGTATACTTAACTATTGAAAGATATAACAGTTCATAGTTTGCTATTTTGCATAATACACCTATATGTTATCACAGAAAAAAATATGCTTGTAATAACTAAAGGACTTTTATCACTTCAAAGGATTTGCTGAGACATAGATCATGCTTAATTTAAGAAATAATTCATGGAAGCCATAGATTGTTGGAAATTTACACATGGCCTGGGCCGTGATATTAGAATTTTATCCTGAGCGCTAGTGAGGGATAAAATCAACGAAGCCAAAGATTGTTGAAAATTTACACATGGCCTGGGCCGTGATATTCGAATTTTATCCTGAGTGTTAGTGAGGGATAAAATCAACGAAGCCATAGACTGTTGAAAATTTACACATGGCCTGGGCCGTGATATTCGAATTTTATCCTGAGCGTTAGCGAGGGATAAAATCAACGAATGTCACGGCCCAGGCCATGTGTAAATTTCCAACAATCTATGGCTTCCATGAATTATTTCGATTCTAATAGGACAAATACGGTCATTAAAAAACTGAAGCGAGGGTGGGTATGCTGTGTATGTGGCTGTTCTTTTTTATTCCCTGTTAGATAGATAAAGCTCAAATATCTTTATAAATATTTAGCTTGCGTAGGTTATTTCGTGAATAACTGCTACAAAAAAACTTTTTAATCATTTAAATTCTCAAACCAAACATTTGCCAATTTTAATTTACACGTTTTGTTCGTAAGCTTCCGTCAAATCCAAAGTTGACATTTTGTAACTAATGAGCCGCCATGTTGACTTGCTGAAATGAGTAAATATGCAAATCATGCAATAGAATAGAAAATAAAACAAAACCTACCTCAAAAATCAGTTTTAATACAATATCATACAAATTCCGATGGTTCACGAAAAAGAAAACTTTCAACTTTAGCGGTTTCATTTGTATGACGTCATGTTTTGAAATTACTTAAATGCGCTAAAAAGATTAATAGATTTTTGCGGAATTTTTATTAAATTTTTATTTTGTTGATTTCACCGAGCTCTTGTGCATTACTTCTTTTTATTATGCATACGAACAAGAATAAAAGTTATTTTGTCTTTTTTTTAATTGCACTTTTTAAAACAATAAAGTCGGCAAAGGGTCTGCAAATAGGTTCCAATACATCATGTACATGTAGATTTACGTGGGAAGTATATTATAACAGCCATTATTATGTATATCTCTGAGTCTGCGCTAAGTATATTTTATTGAGAATTTTATGACAGTGTTGTTTACAAAGCTACATGTAAAGAAGCATGTCATATTAGAATACAAATTATTTTAATTTATTGTAAGAAATAATGACCAGAGCATGTAATGAGGTTCTGCACAAGTTTCTCAGTAATTCCCAAGTGTCTTATATAATAAGTTACATTCCTTTAATAACTAAGCCTTGTTATTACAGCTAAGTTTATCCCTTAATAGCCTCGTCTCATTGACTTACCATGGTTATCATTGATTTACCATGGTTAATCAAAAATGTATTAATTTAATTAAGAAATTAGTTATCAAGGCTATGCATTTAGTTTCTGCGCAGTCTCAAGAGTTCCCTAGAGCCCACCATGAAATAATTTTACAAATAACAAACATATGTTATTACAGATTTAGAAAATTTTAGGTAGAAAATATGTAATAACACACAAGTTATTTTCTGTAATAACCCTATAGAGTTACATCTCTGACTGAAAATTGTCATGATCTGTTTGAACATGTTGAATTATAAAGTATACCACCAATTTGAGTTGTTTTATGGCAGTTCTGTGTGATCCCACATGTGGGGACGAATAGTCAAATTACGGTACCACATACCTTTTTATCAGGATATATCAGTGTTACCCTGTTACCAGTCAAATTGGCATTCATATGCTAATTGCTATGAGTACCAGCTACCAAAATGCTATCAGATCAGGAATGAATCTTGAAATATACACAAATAATCGGTAATGTAGGGATTTTGAGAATTCAGTGAACATGCAGAGATGCAACTAATCGTCGGACCCGTCGGACCTAAGGGGCAGAATTTATGCAGGTCCGGCAAAACTCGTAGCTGTGCAGGACCTGATGGCCGGCAATATTTAAGTCCGCTTGGGTCCGCCAAAACTGAAATCCCCGTCGGCCCCGGCAGAGTATTTTGTTTATAAAATTGCGATCATCTTTAATAAAAGTAAATGTCCTGTTCCCCCGCATTTTCTAACTCCGGGAACCAGTATTTCCGCCCAGTAATAGTCTTTCGTACCTTGTCCATATCGCCCCGAACAATTCTCCGTATTTCCGTCATGTTTTTTGTTTTAGAAATTCGCTCTCTAGGAAGGAGGTCTATTAAGCATAGTTGATAAGTTCAGGAAATATGTAGAGGATGACAGGAGAGAGTATGTACATGTAGAGAAAGAGAGGGTAGAGAATGTAGAGGATGAGAGGGTACAGATTGAGATGGTAGAGAATGTAGAGAATGAGAGGGTAGAGAATGAGAAGGTAGATAATGAGACGAATGAATCTGGGAGTGATAATGATTCTGACTATGAGTCAGATTTTGAATTTGAACAGAATGAAACTACCAATGACTGTTTCCAAGTACTCTTGTGAAGAATAACTTTTAATCAGATCAATATTATGTAATGTATTATTCAATAAACTACAATTGTTATGAATCACAGGTTATTTTAAAATAATAATAATATCAACAAAATCAAAATTAACGTTTGTTCAATAGCATAATTTCATTTGATTTTTGAGTGAAAATATGGGTCTGGCAGAAATTTGATGGGTCTGGCAAAACTTGGTACCCTGTAGGCCCCATTGTCTGACAGGAAAAAAAAACTGTTTGCATCTCTGAACATGGCGTCAGAATAGAATGGCAAATAATACTAACTACATACATAATGACATAATATAAACTGGTGATAAAATGTAAAGGCACATTTTGAGAATAAAAATTTAATGATTTTTTTGTAAAAAAAAGTCATGAAGGTGTTTATCTTCAACTTTATGTCTGTAAGAAAGGGACTTAAAGTGCATTCTTGTTTTGTTATCAAGAATTTACATTACACTTATTTTAATATGTTTAATCTTAATCATGTTGATATATTAAACCATGTCCATGCAAATATTATTTTTTTACTCATATATCATCTCTGTATTTACAAATGTATTTGTTTTATTTTTAGTTTTGGGTGTGACAAGAGATGCTACCAAGGTATGACTTATTGTATATATATCATCAGCTGACAGGGGACTTACTGAAATGAATGATTTATAAAGCACTCATTTAATTACAAAAATGTAGCAAAATAGAAAATCTGTCATGTTGTAGTTTTACCAAAATTTCAAACCATACAGGTTTAAATAATATCTTATCATTAGTTAAACAAAAAAAAACTTTTTGCTTGAATGCTTCTTTAAAGTAGTAAGATTTATGCCTTTGATGGAACCATTTAGCTTTAAATTCTATGTTTTTTGAAAAAAAAACACTCTAACCTTTGTGTGCATAATGTTACTTAAATTTCGAAAATCACTCATTTAAGTTAGTCCCTTGACTGATCATGCATATCTGAAAGACTTACTGCTTGCATGTATCAGTCAGGGGACTTACTTAAATGAGTGATCTGGACCAAAACTTGGAAGGAATGGTTTAACTGCAAATGAAAGTTTGTTTTGTTTTAAAAGGACAACAAAATAACCAGAGGCAATCCCAGTTATCTTCATTGTTAAAATTAGGAGGTGTAGTATGACATGTTTGATTGACAATGAGACCAATTACGGCAATAGGTAACTGTATGGACTTCAAAAATGAGCAATCTGTTTTAATTGGATGTAGCTTTTGACCATGTACAGCTCTTTAATAAATGTTCAAATTATTTATACTATATATTTTTACATGTTTAATGATGCATTTTATTTATCTTTTGCAGACTGAAATCACAAAGGCCTACAGAAAATTGGCAAGGAAATGGCATCCAGACATGCACAAGACAGAAGTAAGTCTTTGTTAAAATACAATGTAGGCAGATAAAAGATAAAATTTGATTATTCCAAGAGTAAATGTACATGTTTACATTACATTAAAATTTAAAAGAAGGCAAAATAATTTATTGTCTGTTATTCATACCAGTTCAGTAAGTGTCAAAATATGAACAAGTAAATCTATATGTTGCTATAAGCACTAGAACCATTTGTTTTTGAATTTACACTTTTTTCTTTTACTATAATTCAAATATTGTGAAATGAAAATTTATATTGTCAGAAACTGCAACAAACTTTAGTTGATAATAAGGAGGTAATCAAATTTAGACTGAACAAAAAATAATGTGACAAAAATTTAAACGAAGGAATTCAAAGACAAATAACAACCCACATTTAATTACATAGAAACTGATGATGAAGCAACACAAAACCAACCAAATTAAAAACTGTAGGTTAACTCATGTGATTCTTATGGCATTTTCTGCCGCTGGCGATTTTCCTGTTATTTATAACAAGTGAAAACTTGTTGCTAAGTCGCATTCGTGTATGTTACATTACGGGTCAACACAAGCATGACTTAGCCCATAAATCATCATAGGAAGGATTTCATATTTACCATATATTCGAAACTTTAGTGCATTGTAGTGCAATAGCATTCTCAAAATTAAAAGTGTTGAAAAGGTTTGAACTTTAGTTATTAGTTTGAACATGCATGACATGTGTGAAGTAAAACGTTTTACAGAGCAGGGTTCCCGCTGGCGATTGCCATTTTCGCACAAAAAATAATAATTGTGGCGATTAAAATTCGTCATTGGCAAAAAAAAAATATATATAACGATTTATTTTCAACCATATTGTTTATTTACTTTTTTCGGGTTTCTCTGACTTAACCTGATCAGACAATACTCGGAATTCACCTTAAACTCGTAAAGATTTTGACAGAAAATCAATAATCAGCTGATTGCATTTTATAGCTATCAACATCAAAGGACTAATTAATGTTGATTGTATTATATGACAAAATGATATGACGTGTTTGAAGCAAAATTTTGACGACTCCTCTCCTTCTTTTTTTATCATAGTCCAGAAAATCGATAATTGATTTGAGTTGGTACTTTAAAGTCGTTTCAGTGACACACTTGTTCCAAGCATAGTTTTACATTTTTACGATGGTCTAGAAAAGAAAACTGTCATTATGAAGAAATCTATTCAAAACGTTGGGGACAACCCCTCAAATGAGAGTAACCCTTCAATGTCATGACTACACCTCACATGAGGGATCAATTTCAAGTGATAAAAAACTTTTGTTTTGTTGTAAAAACCACTTCTTAGTACAAAAAGGCAAATGTTTTTATTTTTGAAAAAACTTTCCCAAAGAACTGGACATCTTTCAGGTATCCAAGAATTTTTTATATTCCAGGACATATATCTTCTTGTGGCCTCCTCCTTTTAAAGTTGTTCAAAATCAAATCAATTTTCCCTATAAAGTTTTTTTAAAAGGTAAATGTTTAGTATTTATTCATTACAATGTAGACTCTAAGACAAGTTTGAGAGAATAATCATAGACAGCAATGGGGCAAACTCATCATATCTAGGGGGGGGGGGGGTGGAAAAAAGGGAAAATTTTTAAAGAAAAATATATGTGTGTTACTTGGCGAAAAAAATAATAAAGTGGCAAAAAATATATAGTTTTGGCGAAAGAGGTGGCGAAAAAAATAATTGACCCAGGGGAAACCCTGACAGAGAAAATATTAAAAGCTTTTATCCTCCCTATATCCTTGTAGTTATCATATATGGATTAGATAAATGTATTGTCTATCATAGAAAAAAAGATCCAAGTACCTGCATTTTTGGGGAAGACGGCTTCAAGCCGTCAATCCCCAATGGGGTTGACCAGAGTGACATTCCCTCACATCATTCATTTTGTTTTTATAGCGTGGAAAACCCCCCAACAAATCTTACTGAGAATGATGAGATGGGGAGACACAGATGAATAAATTGACTTTAAACACTTTTTTACACATTTCCCTTCTGTTTCTGTCGAAATTATCGTATATTGAGCTCTCCTTTACACTATTTATGTTTCTTTTACAATCCGGAAAAAATCAGTATGACGAGATATTCTAAATATATCCAACCTACATTATATTTTATAGTGACGTCATTGTTGGAATGCCACACTACGCATAAGCAGGGATATCCTTCACTGGTTATTTAAATCATTCTCAAAGATTGTGCACTTATTAAAAAATAGTATTTGTTAAATTTAAACATAATGATGTTTGCTGTAGATGATTCAACCATCAACATGCAAAACTTTAATTTGTAGGTCAACAACTTTCAAAGTAAACAGGAAGTCCGAGGGGCTACATGAGATGGGGGAGAGAAACAATCTTTTCCATTTTTTTCTGAAAATCTCTGTTTTGAGAATCTTCCTCCAATTCAGGAGCACCTCAATTTATGAGCTAATTATCCACAAAAATAAATACTTAAAATGTGACATTTAGTATATGATAAGTAGTCTTCCATTAAAACTAAAATTTGTGTACCAACATAATCATTGTAATAGTTACAAAAAAATTTACAAATGTTGCATTTTGTAGTTTAAACCTCTTTATTCATAAAATTTTACAAATATTTCAAAATGTAGGATTTGGAAACAAGCTTCACATAGTTTACATCAATCATATTGTTATTTTTATTAGTACCTGTATCCCTGTGATGAGATATGTAACTGGGAACTTTATCAATGGAAATTTAAAACTGAATAGATTTTTCAGTCCTAACTTTCTTAAGAAAAAAATTTAAAATCTTAAGAGTACTGTCACAAAAAATGGAAAATGGCCCTAGCCTGCAGTTCAGTCGTACACTATTAAGATTTCAAAAATAATTGTAGTTGTTGTTAAATGACAGAATTCAACTAGTTGGATTTTAGATAATTAACTATCAACTTTAATTGTGTGTTTAGATTTAGAAGATGCAGATCTCTTCCATTGGTCTAAATTGAATCCTAAACTAAAGAAACGAAATTACATTAAACAACAATTGATTCCAATAGTGTCAACCTTCCACATGTTCTAGCTGTTCTTTTTTTTTTCATTCTTTATATGAAGACTATCAAAAGATAACCCCCCCCCCCCCCCCCCCAAAAAAAAAAATGAAATAGAAACAAGGGCCGTCTTTCCCCTCAGAGCTATTCAGCTATTTGATTATCTTTATGGATGAAAAATTTGGAAAGATAAGATGTATATGTAGATATGCATTTATGGAAAGCAAAGAAGAATTACAGCTATGAAAACCTTTGTTTTTATCTACTCACAGTCACTTTTTATAATCTCTTTCAATAAAAACTTGTATGTAAATTATTTATGTTGAGATTTAGCTTGTCAGCCAGTCATTTTAAGCTTACCTTTGACCTCATTTTCATACTTTTCTGATCAATACATTAACAATCCACTGTTAGAGCTCAATGGTTATTACATTGTGCATTACAGAAAAGATTCTGTTAACATACATGTACACAAATTAACACTTAAGCATCAGCATTTGTTATATATACTTATAAAGAAAGACCTTTTTTTTATACAGAAAGAAGCAGCTACGGAGAAGTTTAGAGAAATAGGAAATGCATACGAAGTAAGTGATAAATTAAGATTTTCTCTAAGTGATATATTTAGACTTTCTCTAAGTGATATATTTAGACTTTCTCTAAGTGATATATTTGGATTAATAAATATTTCATTATTATAGTTGTTGTTGAGATGTTTGTTGGGAAGACTCAGGACATTACAATTATAAGTCTCATTGATATACTTGCTGATCTTGACTGTAAATCGGGTTAAAGGCAGCCTAGAACAATATTGATCCAGACATTTATTATTAATAAGCATATTAAAATTTTATTTAAAAAGGTTTGTTATTTCAGAAATTTTTCATATTTTGTGGGATAATTTGTTATCATGTGTAGTTACTCTTATGTCGATTTAAAAATTCTTGTTTGAGTAATTGACTTACATACATGTATTAACAAAACTGCTATTTTAACACATTGGCACCTTGTTACCGGTAATGCAATTCCTTTTGAGAGTGTTTGCACAAACCTTTTCGTAAGAGTATTGTTTGTTATCTCTCGCCGTTGACCATACTTATTTGTCATCTTGGTTTCAGTTATTTGGTTTTGAGAATCATTGGCAGAGGCGGATCCAACTATATGTCCCCATTCAAATGCATTGATCGTCAAAATAAAATAAAACCATCCCTGGTTGGTGTATTGCAATTTATCTGCACCTTTTGACTGCATTACACAGAATACAGTAATTATAGACATTTTGCTAAGTATTGTGTAACTATCTTGTAGATTTTTATGCCCCATTTATGGGCATTATGTTTTCTGGTCTGTGGGTTCATTCCTTTGTCCGTTTGTCCATCCGTCTGTCCTGCTTCAGGTTAAAGTTTTTGGTCAAGGTAGTTTTTGATGAAGTTGAAGTCCAATCAACTTGAAACTTAGTTAGTACAAATGTTCCTTATGTTATGATTTTTTAATTTTAATGCCAAATTAAAGATTTTCTCCCATTTTCACGGTCCACTGAACAAAGAAAATGATAGTGCGGATGGGGCATCCATGTTCTATGGACACATTCTTGTTGGATGGTTGGTTTGAGGAAATATCATTTGGTAAAAGAATGGTTAGCTAATATTTTTCTGTTTTTCTTCAGCATAAAGTGTTTGATTTACCCCCTGGTATCTTTCACCTCATTTTAGTTAATTTGTCTTCCGATGAAGCATGGGAGAAAAATTATGATTGGTATCTTTAAAAGATTTTTAAAACATTAATATTGTAATTAAATGACTACCGTAAGTGTTAGAATGAAAGTTCTTCTCATTAGAAAGGTAAATTAATAGTTAAAGGCAAAATGAACATTTGTCTCTTGGAGCCAGTAATTTGTATTTGCCTAAAATTTATACATGATTTTTACATAGAATGTTTTTTATTTAAAGATACTAAAAGATGAGGAACAGAGAACTGATTATGATTACATGTTGGACCATCCAGGTAAATGTCAGAGAACTTTTAACTTTAAAAGTGACAAAGAAAATAGATAAATAATTCAACATACATGATTGATATATTTCCTCAAATTTATCTAGTTGTATATTTCAAAAAAATTATTTTATAATTTATGATTTGAAAAAAAGGTAATAGCTTAAGCAATGGTATTTTAGTCTGAAAAATACTGCAGAATAATAAAGACAAACAAATTAAAGCTCAAAAGAAAATGAAAACATTTCATATTATAACAAAATCATACAAATAGATTTGAATTATTTGGCAGAAGCATGCAAGGGAGACAACTAATGATTATTTAAGATAGCTTTTTATTAAAAAATATGAGAATTATTTTATATCCACCAATGCATTTGCAATAAAAATAGCTATGCATTTAGCTGTTTACCACACATAATGTCCAGTTAGCAATATGTAAAAAAACCCTCACAATCAAGAATTGTTTAATTAAGAAATATGCCATTTTTTTCTGTGTTAATTTCAAACATTTGAGATTTCATATATTGCTTTTTCAGATGAGTTCTTCGCCAATTACTATAACTATTACAAGAGAAGATATGCTCCAAAAGTAGACCCCAGGATAGTAATTGGTGTAACAATTACAGTTATATCACTTATACAGGTGAGAAATTCCAGAAGTCAATTTTCAAACTTTTGGTAAGTCCTTCCATTTTGGTGATAAACTTTATTTAAAATGTTTTGCATTAAATAAAAATATATATTGAAATGAAAAAGAAGGTATGTTTGCCAATGAGACAACTCTTCACAAGAGACCAAATAACACAGAAATTAACAACTGTAGGTAACTATACGGCCTTCAACAATGAGCGTAGCCCATACCACAAAGTCAGCTATAAACCTGATAAAAGGCCCAGAAATGACATGTAAAACAATATTAATTAAATGAGAAAACTAACAGCCTAAAGTACTATTCTTGAGCATGACACCAAGGACCTAAAAAAATGATACTTTTCACAAAGCAATTAGTGATTCTTTCATTCATGTTTTTACATTTCTCTGGGTTATGAGACCATGGAGACCTAGGCCTGCAGACAGATCAAACAATATAACCTTTTCTCTTGCTTTGAAACATATAATATATACCATTTGAATTTTATTAATTTGTTTTTCCAGTACTGGGGCGCTTGGAATAATTACAACAGTGCCCTGGACTATGCATGTAAGGAAGCAAAATACAGACATAGGGCAATGGACATTGCTCAATCAGAGGGGCTCCTAACAGGAGGAAAGAATAATAGGAAAAAAGATAAACGATCAAAGGTAATATTGTTTATCATGAAGAAACAACAATTGTAAAAGTTTGGCAAAAATTGAAGTCTTGATCAAGACACATGCCATTATTAGATACAGTCAAACATGTCAATTAAGGGCACTTAACATGCTCAAGGGTAAAGTAGGTAACTGACCTTAACAGACAGATGCTATGTATACAGAGAATGTTAATATATAACTATATTATTCGGTTGTTTTTAAAGTACTGTACATTCATAGTCACAAAATCAAATATTCACATGAGAACAATATTGATAAACAGTAGGTCAACTGGAACAAAACATATTATCAATCAGTGATAATTATACAATTAAGTACCAAAAATTAGTTCACAATCTAAACTAAAGGCACAACAAAAATAGTAATGACAAATACAATATTCCTGTAGTCCAGAGATTGTAATTCAACAAATTGCAAGCTTGATCTTATAAGCAGTTCATTCCTTTAAAAATAATGGAGTGAAGGCCAACAACTTGGAACAAATGTTTGAGCTCAACTGCCCAAACACTGGTAACACTATATGTCCTAATCTTTTAGTGGCAAGGGAATATTATTCTATATATGATACATGAAATATGATTTTTTTTTTTTTCATAGGAAGAAATTAAATCTGAAGAAGAAGCTGTCATTAGAAGTGTAATAGAAGATAAAATTCATATACAGTGAGTTTATATTCAAAATACTTTGAACCATGATATATCAGCTTTAATTAAGTTATCTTTCTTTAAAAAAACGGAAACTTGGAGATATAACATTCAGAAGGTTAATATTACATTTGATTTGAGAGCAGTTAACTTCTGGAATGTCATCAGTGTATTTTTAGCTCACCTGGCCCAAAGATTTTCAGACGAATCGGACAACCCGTTGTTGGGTTGCTGTCCCTAAATTGGTAATTTAAAGGAAATTTTACTGTTTTTGGTTATTATCTTGGTATCTAGTTTAAAAAATGTGTCCGGTGACCCGGCCATCCAACCAAGATGGCGGCCATGGCTAAAAATAGAACATAGGGGTAAAATGCAGTTTTTGGCTTATAACTCAAAAACCAAAGCATTTATAGCAAATCTGACATTTGGTAAAATTGTTTATGAGGTCAAGATCTATCTGCCCTGAAATTTTCAGATGAATCGGACAACCCGTTGTTGGGTTGCTGCCCCTAAATTGGTAATTTTAAGGAAATTTTACTGTTTTTGGTTATTATCTTGAATATTATTATAGATAGAGATAAACTGTAAACAGCAATAATGTTCAGCAAAGTAAGATTTACAAATAAGTCAACATGACCGAAATGGTCAGTTGACCCCTTTAGGAGTTATTGCCCTTTATAGTCAATTTTTAACCATTTTTAGCTCACCTGGCCCGAATGGCCAAGTGAGCTTTTCCCATCACTTGGCGTCCGTCGTCGTTAACTTTTACAAAAATCTTCTCCTCTGAAACTACTGGGCCAAATTAATTCAAGCTTGGCCACAATCATCTTTGGGGTATCTAGTTTAAAAAATGTGTGGCGTGACCCGGCCAACCAACCAAGATGGCTGCCATGGCTAAAAATAGAACATAGGGGTAAAATGCAGTTTTTGGCTTATAACTCAAAAACCAAAGCATTTAGAGCAAATCTGACATGGGTTAAAAGTGTTAATCAGGTCAAGATCTATCTGTCCTGAAATTTTCAGATGAATCAGACAACCTGTTGTTGGGTTGCTGCCCCTGAATAGGTATTTTTAAGGAAATTTTGCTGTTTTTGGTTATTATCTTGAATATTATTATAGATAGAGATAAACTGTATACAGCAATAATGTTCAGCAAAGTAAGATTTACAAATATGTGAAACGAACGAAATGGTCAGTTGACCCCTTTAGGAGTTATTGCCCTTTCATGCATTTTTCTAGCATTCCACAGGGTCCGGTTTTCGGACCCATTCCCAACGGCAAAAACCCTACATTTTTTCCCAATTTTGGGAGTAAAATTCCCAAATGATCACAAAATTCATTTTCATCTTTATTATTCATAACAGAGATGTTTATTTTATTCAACCGCTAGCTTTATGCCAAAAATCGCCAACAAGTAATGTGTAAATCCAAGTTGAAACATATTGAATGACAAACAACATTGACAAACAATGGCTGCCATAAATAAACAGGAAGTGTGGGAAAATACTAAAACCAGATAAAATCCTGGAACGGACAAGTATATAACTCCGGGTTTGTCAATAAAATACAGTAAATAATAAATGAAAAGAACCAAACATGTGACAGCTAGCCTATCATAGCAACACTAAAATTGAAAACCAAAAGGTATATAAAAAAGAAAATAGAAACAGGATATATTTTATACAGAACTCAAAATATTTTAGTTCACAAATTTTCATGTCAAAACAAAAAAAAAATGTAACAATCCTTCAAGAAGTTAGAACTCATTATTTTGATACTCAAATAAACTTTAATGCCATGTTGTTATATTTAAAAACAAAGAAGGTGTAGGTAGTCCTTACTTTATTTTCACCAACAAAACAAAATTTAATGAACAAAACACATTAAAACTAACATCTGGTATATTGGTTGTTTTATTTCCCAATTTCATTGAAAACCACGTTAAAAAATTCCCAAAACTGGCCAGAGTCCTTTTTCCCAAAATACTCAGATAAACCCCTGCCTTTATAGTAAATCTTAGTAATCTTTTACAAAAATCTTCTCCTCTGAAACTACTGGGCCAAATTAAACCAAACTTGGCCACAATCATCATTGGGGTATCTAGTTTAAAAAATGTGTGGCGTGACCAGCCCAACCAACCAAGATGGCCGCCATGGCTAAAAATAGAACATAGGGGTAAAATGCAGTTTTTGGCTTATAACTCAAAAACCAAAGCATTTAGAGCAAATCTGACAGGGGTAAAATTGTTTATCAGGTCAAGATCTTTCTGCCCTCAAATTTTCAGATGAATCCGACAACCCGTTGTTGGGTTGCTGCCCCTGAATTGGTAATTTTAGGGAATTTTTGCTGTTTTTGGTTATTATCTTGAATATTATTATAGATAGAGATAAACTGTAAACAGCAATAATGTTCAGCAAAGTTAGATTTACAAATAAGTCAACATGACCAAAGTGGACAGTTGACCCCTATAGGAGTTATTGACCTTTATAGTCAATTTTTAACCATTTTTCGTAAATCTTAGAAATCTTTTACAAAAATCTTCTCCTCTGAAACTACTGGGCCAAAATAATCCAAACTTGGCCACAATCATCTTTGGGGTATTTAATTGAAAAAAATGTGTCCGGTGACCCGGCCATCCAACAAAAATGGCTGCCACGGCTAAAAATAGAACATAGGGGTAAAATGCAGTTTTTGGCTTATACACTACAGCTCACGTGGATTTTGCTATTTCCACGTGCCCACCGTGGGCGTGTCACTGAGTGGGCATTACCTGTCCACGGGGGTCCACGTGCCCACGTGTCCACGCGTTGCCGTGGACAGTTGCCCACGCGTGTCCACGGGTATACGAGTGGGCGGAAGTTTATCGATCCATGTCTATTGGTGTTTTACATGAGTCAGCAAGAAGCTTTAAATATATACAATGTAACAGATATGGTATGATTGGCAATGTTCGAGACTACTCTTTACAAGGGACCAAATTTGACAAATAAATTTAAAAAAAACGAGCGGTGTTTTTTCTTGGGTATTTCAAATATCTGTTATTATAATCCTTGATAATAAAGAATCTTAATTTTAATATTAATCAATTTCAATTTTCACCTGATTTTAAAAGATGAAAGCAGTTCAGAGATGCAGCTTAAATGAGTATTTTTAAAGACCGGTAAATATTTTGACCAATCATAATGAACCAGTTGAATCTAGATCCTCAAATTTCATACCCTTCGTGAGCTTGTTTGTAGCGTATATTTGCAGTTTCTAGATCCCCATGGTGTTATGTAAAAAATTGTTGTTAAAAATAGCTTCTGTGTATCGATTTGTGTAGTTCAGGTAATACACGAAGGTCGAACACAATTTAAAGGTAAATGAAGTGTAACGAGCCATTGTCAAGTATCCGGTTATTCACCAGTAGTGCTAGACGGGATCTGAATAAAAGTGACAAGCAATCAGATATAAAGACAATGTCAGGAATATATAAACTTTTTTGTATGAGGCTGAGAAACTGGGGAAGGGCGAGGTTCCCTTCAACAGTTTTGCGTCGGGCACAAAAATAAAAATATTTTCTTTACATTGAGTTAGTGTGTAAGTACAAAAAAGTATATGATCATGATATGGATTAATTGAGAAAAAAAGTAAAATAAACAATTTCAAGGGATATTCAGTAAAAATGATAAGATCAACATTGGATGATTTTGTTTCCCGTGGGAGATACTGCGATGCAAGTAATTTCTGATTGATAAGTTCCATTTCAGCTACTTTGAGTTTCGCTTATTCTATTAACCTTTATGATATCTTCTATTTCAGCTTATTAATAACGGCCGCATGCACCCAGCCCCGGCGGGTAAGTCGGGGTCTGGAGAACCCCCGGTCATTTTTTAACGATTATACAATGGGTGTTCCAGAAACATAATTAAAAGCTTTTCTAGCATTAAAGGGCCGTTACAGATTTTATGAGATAGGAATGGTATGCTCTATGTGAGGAATTCAGCATAAATGACACTGTTTACTTTCATTTTAAAAACAAATTGATCTAATATGCAATATTTCATTTTCCTTTGCAGATACGTACTGTGGTTGTACGATGCAGCTTTTGTCTTTAAATATAGTTTATGACATATAAATAAGTATAGTTTGAACAGAGATCATTTATTAACTGCGTTGTGGGGCAGTTCTTACACATACATGTATTTCTCGTGAAGTTATCCTTAGTCTACAAATACATGTAAATGTATATGCTTTGTATATCTTGAATAATTCTCGAAAAAGTATACTATTTGAAAAATAGTACTTTCTTAAGATTATCAACAGAAACTGACTGTGGTCTTTACATGCGACATATGAAAATGTCGGTGGGGGGGGAAGAATAGAGAAAAATGTGAAAAAAAATGTAGAGAATAGTGAGGTGTTTTAACAAACATCACCCGAACTGAAACTAGCCATTTCGTAGTAAAAAAAATCATATGCATCTTTTTTTTTATTGGATGTTTCATATGAATTTAATAAGATTAAAAAAATTGACCATCTCGTTCAACAACATCCGGATAAAATGCATGCATTAATGAGGGGGGGGGGGGGGGGGGTAGGAGGGGTCCTGATCCCGAAATCCCGGACTTAAAAACACGAAATCCCGAAATCCCGGGCTTAAAAATACGAAATTCCGAGGTCCCGAAATTCGAAAAAAGAATTCCCGGATCCCGAAATCCCGAGTTTAAAAACACCCAACCCCAGAGTCCCGATAAAGGTCCTATCACCCCTCATTAATGACATGCACGTTAGGCATTCTGATTATTTAATTTTGCACCTGATGTATAGTCAATAAATATGTATATAGACTGAAAGCTTTAAAGGGGTTCGACTAGCTTATAAAAACCTGAAATTGAAATTCATACGCATCTCATGCATTCAAATAACATCATATGTTAGTCGTTTGGATTTACGTTATTTTCTCTTTTAACTTTTTTTATCTGACATTAACAAAACGAAGGCTGGTCATAATTAACGGAAGTTGGAACAAAAGCCAAAAAATTCTAGTAGAACACAAGAAAAAAAAACCGGCATTTCTCTCCTAAAAACAACCAACAGTACAAAAATTATCATCATCACCAACATCAGAAGTCGTTATTAAATGACTTCCTAATATTATCATTTAAGTTACACACGCTTTTTATGATAGTGACTCTGTCCAAGCGTGAAATACTCTTCCTTCAATTGACGCAGGTGAACTGTACTGCGCTTGTCATGTATACACAAATCAATAAATCAGGTAACTTTGTATTACAAAGTATTGAAACATAAAATTGACCTATATAAAAAAGTTCAACGAATCCCTCGAGCATGGAATAGAAAACATTGTCGCGAAATTTCTGTTAAATATACTTACACAATGTTATTAAGATAAACTATACAAATAACGTCTCCCATTCAACTATGACATTATAATGTCAAAAAGTAATCAAACAATCAACAAAATGGAACACAACGAAAGACAGAGATCGTAAATTTTATTAAGAAGAATATAAAGTAAAAAAAAATCAAAAAAAAAAATCGGTGGTTTGATTCCCACCTCTTGTGTTGATCCTCTGTACCTGAAAATAAAAATAATTGCAGTTACAGCTACAGAAATCTTAATCAGGAAATGAATGCTGTGAATAAAAAGTCGTAAATTTGCATCGGATTTGTGTCCGACATTGTGCCCACGGTCGTCCACGGGAACGCGTGGACATCCGGTCCACGCTGACATGTCCACGGCCGCCCACGCGGTGACGTGGACGTCCGCGGTGGGCACGTGGAAAAAGCAAAATCCATGTGGCCTGTTGTGTAACTCAAAAGCCGAAGCATTTAGAGAAAATCTGACATTGGTTAAATTGTCTATCAGGTCAAGATCTATTTGCCCTGATATTTTCACATGGATCGGATAACCTGTTGTTAGGTTACTGCCCTGAGTTGGTAATTTTAAGGAAATTTTGCCGTTTTTTGTTATTATCTTGAATATTATTATAGATAGAGATAAACTGTAAACAGCAATAATGTTCAGCAAAACAAGATCTACAAATAAGTTTTCATGACCAAAATAGTCAATTGACCCCTGAAGGAGTTATTGCCCTTTATAGTTAATTTTTAGCATTTTTCATAAATTTTTGTAAATTTTTAGAAAATATTTTCCACTGTAATTACTGGGCCAAGTTCATTATAGATTGAGATAATTGTAGCAACAAGAATGTTCAGTAAAGTAAGATCTACAAACACATCACCATCACCAAAACACAATTATGTCATGAATTTATCTGTGTCCATTGTTTAATATGCACATAGACCAAGGTGAGCGACACAGGCTCTTGAGAGCCTCTAGTTCGTAAATCTTAGTAATCTTTTACAAAAATCTCCTCCTCTGAAACTACTGCGCCAAATTAATCCAAACTTGGCCACAATCATCTTTGGGGTATCTAGTTTAAAAAATATGTCCGGTGACCCGTACATCAAACCAAGATGGCCGCCATGGCTAAAAATAGAACACAGGGGTAAAATACAGTTTTTGGCTTATAACTCAAAAACCAAAGCATTTAGAGCAAATCTGTCAAAGGGTAAATTTGTTTATCAGGTCTAAATCTATCTGCCCTGAAATTTTCAGATGAATCGGACAACCGGTTGTTGGGTTGCTGCCCCTAAATTGGTAATTTTAAGGAAATTTTACTGTTTTTGGTTATTATCTTGAATATTATTATAGATAGAGATAAACTTTAAAACAGCAATAATGTACAGCAAAGTAAGCTTTACAAATAAGTCAACATGACTGAAATGGTCAATTGACCCCCTAAGGAGTTATTGTCCTTTATAGTCAATTTTTAACAATTTTCATAAAATTTGTAAATTTTTACTACATTTCCCACTGAAACTACTGGGCCAAGTTCATTACAGATAGAGATAACTGTAAGCAGCAAGAATGTTCAGTAAAGTAAGACGTACAAACACATCACCATCACCAAAACACAATTTTGTCATGAATCCATCTGCTTCCTTTGTTTAATATTCACAATCACATAGACCGAGGTGAGTGACACAGGCTCTTTAGAGCCTCTAGTTCGTAAATCTTAGTAATCTTTTAGAAAAATCTTCTCCTCTGAAACTACTGGGCCAAATTAATCCAAACTTGGCCACAATCATCATTGGGGTATTTAGTTTAAAAAATGTGTGGCGTGACCCTGCCAACCAACCAAGATGGCCGCCATGGCTAAAAATAGAACATAGGGGTAAAATGTAGATTTTGGCTTATAAATCTAAAACCAAAGCATTTAGAGCAAATCTGACATGGGGTTAATTAATCTATTAGGTCAAGATCTATCTGCCCTGAAATTTTCAGACAAATCGGACAACCCATTGTTGGGTTGCTGCCCCTGAATTAGTAATTTTAAGGAAATTTTGCAGTTTTTGCTTATTATCTTTAATATTATTATAGATAGAGATCAACTGTAAACAGCAATAATGTTCAGTAAAGTAAGATCTACAAATAAGTCAACATGACCAAAATTGTCAGTTAACCAATTAAGGAGTTATTGCCCTTTATAGTCAATTTTTAACCATTTTTCAAAAATTTTAGTATTGTTTTAAAAAATGTTCTCATCTGAAACTACTAGGCCAAATTTAACCAAACTTGGCCACAATCATCATTTGGGTATCTAGTTTTAAAAATGTGTGGCGTGACCCTGCCAACCAACCAAGATGGCCACCATGGCTAAAAATAGAACATAGGGGTAAAATGCAGTTTTTGGCTTATACATGTAACTCAAAAACCAAAGCATTTAGAGCAAATCTGACATGGGGTAAAATATGTCAAAATCTATCTGCCCTCAAATTTTCAGATGAATCGGACAACCCATTGTTGGGTTGCTGCTCCTAAATTGGTAATTTTAAGGAAATTCTACTGTTTTTGGTTATTATCTTGAATATTATTATAGATAGAGATAACCTTTAAACAGCAATAATGTTCAGCAAAGTACGATTTACAAATAAGTCAACATGACCCAAATGGTCAGTTGACCCCTTTAGGAGTTATTTCCCTTTATAGTCAATTTTTAACCATTTTCATAAATTTTTGTAAATTTTTAGAATATATTTTCCACTGTAATTACTTGGCCAAGTTCATTATAGATAGAGATAATTGTAGCAAGAAGAATGTCCAGTAAAGTAAGATCTACAAACACATCATGATCACCAAAACACAATTTTGTCATGAATTTATCTGTGTCCATTGTTTAATATGCACATAGTCCAAGGTGAGCGACACAGGCTCTTGAGAGCCTCTAGTTATTAGATAAATAGAATAGAGAATGGAAACAGGGAATATGTCTACAAGCATAGAACCAAAGAACTTAAAGAACAAAAAGTAGCCCAAGATCACCAATTGGTCTTCAACTGAGGGAAAAAAATCATGCATCTGAAGACAGGCTTCAGCTGGTCCCTTAACAATATTGTATACTAGTTCAGCAATATGGACGCCAAACTAAACTCAGAGACATACTTACATACCAAAACTTTAAAAAAAAAAAAAGACATAATAAAGGCTAAGAATTCCTGACTTGGGACGGGGGCAAAAAAAAAACCTTCCCTGTATCTAGCAAATTTGGAATGAAAAAACACACAGCATTATGCACAGTCAAACTCAGCTTATATGAACTCATTTGAATTTCATTGAAAATGGAAATAAACAAAATGTGTTTCTCATTATGGAGGAAATGTAAATAACTTTATATATCATGTTATTCCTATTTCAGTGGAGGTTATGGCAAGCCAACAGTATACGATATATTATGGGTACAGATTGTATTTTTACCGTATTACTTAGTACTATATATAGGCTGGTGGTGTCGATGGATTTGGAAATTTACTATTTGTAGGAATGAATATGGGGAAGAGGAGAAATTACATTTAATTAGAAAATTTATGAAATTAGCTACCGCACAATTTGATGTAAGTATTCTAGAAATATTTCTTGTGCAAAGAGGTATTGTACTTTTACATAGGATGACATTTTTAAATCATTTTATTCAAATGCATTTAAGGATCTAAAATTCAAAGTTGATTTATGGGTTTGTTTCTAAAGTAATATGAATTGAAGTTTAAATGTTTCTGGAACATTTTCAGTCACTAAATTGATTCAGATTTTGAAGCCGATCATACTGGTACTGTTTATATATATAGAATGATTTCCATGCCCCACCTACGATAGTAGAACAGCATTATGTTTTCTGGTCTGTGCGTCCGTTTGTCCATCCGTGCGTCCGTCCATCCGTCTGTCCTGCTTCAGGTAAAAGTTTTTGGTCAAGGTAGTTTTTGATGAAGCTGAAGTCCAATCAACTTGAAACTTAGTACACATGTTCCCTATGGTATGATCTTTCTAATTTTAATGCCAAATTAGATTTTTTACCCAATTTCACGTTCCATTGAACATGGAAAATTATAGTGCGAGTGGGGCATCTGTGTACTTCCGACACATTCTTGTTTAAAATGATTATTAGATTTAAATATCTAACACAATTTGTATTGATTTCAGGCTTTGGAAGAGCATGAAAGAGAAGAATTTTTACGGAAAGAATTATGGAAAAAAGATAATTTTACTGTAGGCACAAGTTTTACTTACAATATTAAGTCTTATTTCAGAGATAGGAGGTATTTTAAAAAAAAATCACAAAACTGTTTTCCAAAAGTTTTAGTTATCTGCAGAAATATTGTAAACTGTTATACAGAGAATTATCCTGATCTTCAATAATGATTTTAGAATTTGTAAGTCCATGAAATTATTACATGTATTAAAGAATTTATTGTTGCTCCCATTGTCCAAATTATTTTATTTTGTCTCACTGTATATGGCTAATTCTACAAACTTTTTTTTTTGTTATTTATACACAGGATTTAGTTATTAAACTTTTGAATTTTGACCCTTATAAAACTCATGCTCACAACTATTTCTTATTCCAAAGACTTATTTCAAAGTCAATTATCATTACACAATGTGACTTGTTTGATTGTCAACTCTCTCTGCTACTGTTTTGTTCCAACTGGAGCAAATTATGACACTTATGCCTCCCACACCGCTTTTTTAGCTCACCTGGCCCATTTCTGGCCAGGTGATCTTTCTATCACTTGGCACCCATCGTTGTCGTCCAGCATCCGTCCTCTGTTAGCTTTTGCCAAAATCTTCTCCTCACAAACTACTGGCCCAAATGTCACCAAACTTAGCCACAATCATCATTTGGGTATCTAGTTTGAAATATCTGTCTAATGACCCAGCCAACCAACCAACATCGCGCCATGGCTAAAAATAAAACATAGGGGTAAAATATAGATTTTGGCTTATATCTCTAAAACCAAAGCATTTAGAGCAATTATTGACAAGGGGAAAAGTGGTTTATGAGGTGAAGATATATCTGACCTGAAATAATGTTCAGCAAAGTAAGATATACAAATAAGTCAACATGACCAAAATGGTCAATTGACCCCTTAAGGAGTTATTCCTTTATAGTCAAATTTAACAATTTTTAAAAATTTTTGTAATCTTTTACAAAAGTCCTAAAATAAATGAGACAAATTTAACAAATTTTTCCACAATCATCTTTAGGATATCTTGTTTAAAAAATGTGTGTGATAACCGTGCCTGCCAACCAACATGGCAGAAATGGCTAAAAATAGAACATAGGGGGGAAATGCAGTTTTACGAAACTAAAAAAAGGTATAACAGTTTAAAGATCTGTGAAGCATGTGTATAAATTTGATAACACAAATTTGTAAAATATACTGCTAAATTGTTATATTTTGATGATCTCAACTTTCATGGATAGAGGGAGGAAAATTGTAATTTTTTTGGTATTCGATAACCTGGTTTTAACAATTTCGGCATACAAGCTGATATATAATTTGTATTCTTTGTTCAACACCTACTATTGTGGTTCATTTATTTAAAAAATCCGCGATAAATTGTTTGCATCATGATATATGATCTGTTTTTATGATAACAAAACTATATGTTTATATTACAGAGTTGGAAGGAGAACAAAGAAGCAGAACAAAAAGCAAAATTAGCTGAAAGTGGACGTTATAAAAGTTACAGAAGATATATGAAGTCTGGTGGTCCTGGTCAGATGTCCTTTGGCCCAGAATAACATCAAAGATCTGAATAGCAAATTTTTTTTAATTTATTCTATTGGTGCAGAAGTTGTTTTTTTAACCAAGATAAGTTGCAATATTTAAGTCACCTTACAATCAGGCAAAAACCAGTTGTAATATATCATTCATAAGAACTACTTCATGTTTTTGTGCAGCAAGTAAGGCCCTATTCTAACCCCTTCAAAACTTGAGGAAGAAAAAAAGATTTTTCAATACCAACTTTTCTATTATGATATTGTATACAATGTTCATTTTGTAACCAGCAAATATTGACCCTAATGATAGTTATGAATACAGATTCAATAAGGTCGAATTATTCACTTGCAAGTGAATAATTCTCATCATCAATGTTTCTCGCCTTATTTTGATAAAATTGAACCAGACTGGCTGCTAAAAGCGAATTATAAATTTCACTATTTCACTTTCATTAATGATCTAATAAAAAAATTAATCATACTTTAGATTTTTTATATATCTCGTAGCTAGGTCCCTTTAAGGCCATTCAGTATTGTCAATTACAGATAGTTTGATATAGATTCACTGCCAGATAGAAGTTTAGGAATAAACAAAGAGAACCTTTAAAGAGATTATTATTTAAAAATGAGTCTTTATTCCTGTATTTGCTATCAAAGTCTCTGTTGAAATATGTACTTATATTTGCCTGATTTTTAGGGACTACCTTTATAGTAGAATCAAACAGAGTAGGTTGAATGTTTATTTGTGTATTTTAAGGGGCAGTTGGTATTTTTGTATTGTTTTAAATGTGGGTGAAAGTTTATTAATTTGTGTTTAAATGTTAAATGAGTTGTATTGTATTCAAATATATAATGACATCTTTTCTCTATGACCTTAACAACATTGTAATTTAAAGCTTATTCTATAGAGTGTTACTGTAAATTCCGTAATTATTGCATGCATTTAATTTTGAAATTTTTTAACTATTGACAAAAATGATTAGTTATTGTGATTTAAGGAAAATATGCATACATACATTATTGATTATCAGATATAAAAATCAGAGTTCTTATAGTTGTAATACTTGCTCCAGCAGAATTTTCTTTATTGATAAAGCCTCACACTAATTTCTGAATTTACAGTAAACAATTAATTGAATAACTTGTCCCATTGTTTCCTTTGATATTATGTTCTTTGTTAGCGAATTTTTACTTGTTAGTTTGAAATATTATCTGTGTTAAACATATTTGTTATTTCATTTTATGTTATCTGAAATTTTTTGCATGTTTTTGATCTATTTTGTTAAATGTTATTACAGGTAACAATACTTGTAAGAATTCTCAATTCAATTTATTCTTTATTACTTTATATTAATCATGTTAATCAGTAAATTTAATATAAAAAGTAAATACTTTGAATTCTGTCTTTTTATATGAGTTAAGTTTTACCCTCCAACTCTGAATCATTCTTTTGTCAATTGTTTTATAATTTAATTTTGGATGTAACGCGTCTTCTGATTGGCTGACGTTATTTTGTTATGAGCCCATAGACATAATTTAGTCATGTGACCGTGACGTCATCAACGTTTTTTCATGATTTTCTACGGTTTAAAATGGAATTTAGAATTAAATTATAAGAAATGACTGTAATATTTTTTCTATCTATTCGAAATAACATAAAAAATGTGGTGCACACTGTTAAATAACCGGCTACGCGCGTTATTCAGTGTGCACCAAATTTTTTATGTTATTTCTTCATAGACAGAAAAAATATTACAGTCATTCCTTAAATAATATATCTTTTCCAATTTTTTTTCAAGAATTCAGCATTAATATTTGACAATTTAAGAAATTATTTAAAATATAAATAAGAACCTACAAACATTATAAATTTAATTTGTTTTTCTCTCTCAAAATTAGATATGAATAAGATATCACTATAAAGAATATGATTGAATAAAAAAGAGTTTGAGAACAAAATTGGAAAAGGAATTATTATTTATACTTGTATATCTGACAAATGAAATTCTCCTTTTCAAGATGTTAATTAAATACAAGTTTTATGTTGCTTTGCTTTGAAAGTTATATGGTGTCTGTTTTGTAAACTTTAGTAGTAGAGAAGATTTCTTACTCATTTTTAGTTCATGTTTATTCAATACAAAACCATAAATGAATAATGCTCAAAATAATAAGATATTCAGAAATTAAGCTAGTCATCAATATACCGTTTTATTATGCACTGTCTGAGTAATCTGACATTATCATTGAATACTAGCAACATATATGTCACATTGACAAAATCTTTTATGTGAATGAAAAATTACTTTAAACTCTCTGTAATGGTAATTTTAGAAAAGTTGAAGGTTGAAATCTACTTCACTACGCAATACAGGTTTATACATGTCAACATGTTATTGTTGTGAATATTTACAAATTCACCCTATAAGCATTCAAACTGTGTATTATTAACATTAATTTTGCTCATGACTAAGAATTTGCCCTTTCAGAATCTAATGCATTCTGGTTAATTTTTCGAAAGTGTACACAAAATATTGTGATTGATATTTAAACCTTCTAAACAATAGGAATTCAACCAATGGCTTAACTTTATTTTCATTTTTTGGTGTACAAACATTTAGATTTCTAACAGTCCTTTAGATTCTATAACGGCAAATTGAAAAGTTTCTATGGATAAAGAAAATGAAAGGAATGTAGTTATCTAAGAGTTTTACTGACTTCAGATGAGTTATTAATTAAAATATGTGGATTTCTTCGTCACAAGATTTGTTATGTAAACTGAAAGAGTTGTGTATATTTTAAAGGCAAAAGTACTTCAGTTTGTTACCGTGCGACCCTTTAGTATTGTGAATGATCATTATATATACTATCACTTTGGTTGAACTGATATTTGTTGAAATTTTAATTTTTATGAATGAAAAGTTGCAGTGCCATTAGAGTTTTTCCAATAAAATTGATATGGGATGGTTGAATATATTTCTGGATTTGAGGAACTTCTCATTTCTTTTTGCATATACTGGAACTCTTCTGAGCAGATTAAAATTATATACAGTTTTTTAACTACATGATTAAGACTGTCATCAAACTAAAACCGTACCTTAAATAATTAAAGTTGTTTATAAAGTCTATAAAGGTTATTTTTACCGGATGATTTATTGAACTTGGAAGAATATGTTCCCAATTTTATTTTCCATACATATATGGAAACAAGATAACCCTCATAAACATAGGTTCATGTATTGCCTTTTTGTTTGATGTAAATAGTTTAAATGTTTGTTATTTATTAATCTTTCAATCAGTTTATAAATAAGTAAATGTGCATAGTACGATCATTGTATCATAAATGAACTTGATAATTCTGAAAAATAACACAATTGTTTGTAATAAAAAAATTAACATATGTTTTTTATGACGAAAAATTACCAAAGATGTAATGTACTTAAATTGGTATTTATTGGTAAAATGAACTAAAATACTGTCAAATATACAAAAACAGCCTTAGTTAAAAGAATGCAACATTTATGAAATAATGAACTGTACTTCTGAATTGAAGTGTCAATGAGAGTCATGTGTTTAGTGTTGGATTATAGGTATTTGTGATATGTATTGATAAGTGTACCTCATGATATTGTTGATAATCAATGTGCGATACTTGCTGTAAATTTCATAATGTATATCAAAATATGTTTATTACTAGTATTTTGATGTCTTCAATCACGCATGTTTGATGTATGAGTTATATGAAGCTAAACAAGAGATCAGCCAATTATTTCGGTAATAAATCCTTGGTTTACAAAAATTAATCATTGTGGCTATAAAATATAGTAATGCTTTTATATAATTTAAAAATTCTTTTGTATTGTTAAACCATGACTTATGAAGTAATGATTTTATACACATTTCGTTTTCTATATCCAAACAGAAATTTCAAAATATAGATATGTGTTGTACAAATTAAATACTGTATTTGTAAATGTGCATACAAGACATTAGTCTATCAGCTATCAGTATTTATATTTTGAATTGTGTTTATCATTAGTGCTATTATTGGTTATAAACTTGCTTTAAAATTATTTGATTAAAAACTGCCAAAATAAACTCAGTTTGATATATAGTAATTAATATATCAAAAAGAGTCAAGATCTCACCTAAAAGATGTTTTGCTATAATGAGAAAATTGTACAAAGATTTTTTTAAGGGTAAACTTTATTTTGATGTAAGGCCTTGGCTGATAGTATATGTTTAAAATGACCATCTTCGATGAAATATGTCAAAGTGACTGAATGTGTCAAGACTATATTATCATAAGCATTCATCAATAAAACTTGCACAGTTTTGAAAGCAGTGAAAAATTTCCGTTCATCTGAATTTCGGGACCAATTAATGTCACAACATATCTTCTTGGTATTAAAATTACATTTTCTTACCTTTTACAAAAAGTTATGCTACCATAAAATAGAAAATTATGTATGTTGACAAGTTGAAACCATATTTTGAAGAAACCTTTGTTAATAATTTATCTTACTGAAGTAACAGTGAGATAATACAATGTTATATCTTTTGGTAAATAGGAATTAAAATTTAGGAAATGTGTTATATGCAGTAGTTGTATGAATGTAATAGTGGTTTTGTAATTTGTCTGGGTATACATATGTTTTATGTGGATGTTTAATAAATTTATTGGTTATTTATTTACAATATGTTTTGTGTTTTGTATGTTGCAATAGAGGGTTTACATCTGTTCATTTTTCTGTCACACTGCCCTTGTAATTAAATTATTCTCACACTTTTCAGGGAAGGTCAAATCAGAACTTCTTACAAGGTTATATCAGAAATCCCATGAGTTGTCCATACCCTGTGATGTTTTTATGCCTTATATGGGCATTATGTTTTCATGTCTGTGCGTTCGTTTGGCCGTCTGTCCGTCTGTCCCACTTCAGGTTAAAGTTTATGGTCAAGGTCGTTTTTGATGAAGTTGAAGTCCAATTAACTTGAAACTTAGTAATCATGTTCTTTATGACATGTTTCATATGATCTTTCTAATTTTAATGCCAAAGTAGAAATTTTACCCTATTTTATGGTCCATTGAACAAAGAAAATGATAGTGGGGATAGGGCATCTGTGTACCAGGGACACATTCTTGTTAATGTTCCATTACTCATCAAATTAATTGCATAAAATTGAGAATGAAAATGAGGAATATGTCAAAGAGACAGCCACAAGCCAAAAAGCAGTCGAAGGCCATCAAAGGGTCTTCATTGCAGCAAGAAAAATCTATCTCCCGTAGGTGGGTCTCAGCTTGCCCCTAAATAAAAATGTGTACTAGTTGTATCATTCATTACACAGTTTAACTTGGACATGATATAATTATTGCATTAGTGCTTAAACCATTTTCAAAGCAAAAACAATTGAAGAGAATGAAAATCTATATATTTGGAAAGACCAGAAACAGTCTGCAAACAATCAAAAACAGAGTACAATCTTAAGACTAAAACCTAGGGATTTTTTTTCGATTTTTTAAAGTTTTCAGTACTGTTAACTTGTATTTTTTGTTAATTACAAACTTCTTCAAAACCACGTTAAGGCAACCAAATAAAGGAGTAGGTTCAGTAAGACCCCTTTTTGCCCCCAAAATATAGCAGTTTTATAAATTGTGAAAATGCAATCTTATAGCTATTTTTTTGGAAAGTAGAATGCTCCTGCTACACAAATATGGGGTGTTTTTGACAATACAATGCACATATATCAGGTTCTATTATCATTAAGTCATGCTAAATTACTGAAATTTTCACAAATTTAGCATTTTAGTTAGATTTAGGTGGTTTTTATCTTAAATGAAAGTGGCCGCATTCGTGTTCATTTATAATATTGAAATGTAAGTTGTATTTGATGATAATACATAGCATATGTAAAGGTTGAGGATGAACGTGGATGCGGCCACTTTCATTTTTGACAAAAACCATCTAAAAAGTGAAGATTTTTTGCATATTTGATAGATATTTCATATTTAAGCTTGAATCGCAGCGTTTTTAATGACCTAATCAGTAAAAAACTTTCACGTTAACGAATTGAATCAACTGAAATAGATACTAAAGTGTTTATAAAAAGTGTCAAAAATATTTCGTTAGATGAACCTGAAATTTGAGGCAAAAATCGGCCCTTACCAGACCTACTCCTTTGTGTAATGTATTTTACAGCAAGTGATGTTAGTCATCTTGTTAACTATGAAAATGAGGTCAAGGTTAAATGAAGACTACCAAACAAACATTCTCAATTTTATATAGAGGCGGATTAAGGAGGGGCAAAGGGGGTTTACTCATCTTTTGAAATTCAATTTGAGAAACCTATAACAGGTATAACTCCAAATCATTGGCTTCCCAGGAGCAACCCTTTTTCAAAATTCTGAATTCACTCTTGTACATGTACTGTAACACCTTACAATTAGTTGACCTAGCAATAGCATTAGGAATCTTGATAACTGAACATAACCACGAAAACTTAATCTTAACCGATGCAAATGAGGTCAAGGTCAGATGAATCCAACCAGACAAACCTATGCAACTTGTAATGATTTCTTTAACTAAATAAACTTGACCTATTGCTTACAGTATTTTGAAAATGGACACAAAAACAAGATGTCTAATGAAGCATGGAATTGAGGTGATTGTTAAATGGACAGAGAAACTGACCTTACCACAAAACCATAACCTTGATCGCTGATACATGGAATGAGGTCAAATTAAGGTGAATTCTGTTTGACGTGTCTAATTTTACTATTCTATTATTCAAATGTGTTTGTTCTTACCCCTCATAATCATGATGATGTGTTATCAAATCAAGAGATAAATAAAAGAAAAAAACTTTTAACAGCAATAGACTGAACATAGATGATGGACCAAGGTTAACAGACATATGCTAGACAAAAAGTTCAGAATGTAATGCATCTATATACATGATATGAAGATATTTATTTATGAATAAGTTTTGTTATCATTTTTAGCTCACCTGGCTAGAAGGGCCAAGTGAGCTATTGTCAACTCTTGGCGTCCGTGACGTCGTTTTCGTCCGTTGTAGTCGTTAACTTTTTACATTTTGAACTTCTTCTAGAGAACCACTGAATAAAATGGAATTAAACATGGCATGAATGTTCCTTATGAGGTGCTAACCACGTGTTGTTACTTTGTAGCCAATCCATCATCCAAGATGGCTGCCAGCGTGGGACTTAGTTTAACATAGGCCCCTAAGGGAAATACATACAAATGTCTTCTTTTAGAGAACCACTGAATTGAATGAAAGCAAACATAGCAGGAATGTTCCTAATGAGGTGCTGACCAAATGTTGTTGCTTTGTAGCCGATCCATTTACCACGATGGCCGTCAGGATGTGACTTGGTTTAACATAGGACTCTATGAGAAATACATACAAATGTATTCTTTGAGAGAACCAATGAGTGGAATGAAACCAAACATTGCATAAATGTTCTTTATGGTGTGCTGACTAAGTGTTGCTACTTTGTAGCCGATCCATCATACAAGATGACCGCCAGTGTGGGACTTAGTTTAATATAGGACCTTATGGGAAATGCATACAAATGTCTTCTTTTAGAGAACCACTGAATGGAATGAAACCAAACATAGCATGAAAGTTCCTTATTATGTGCTGACCACGTTTTGTTACTTTGTAGCCGATTCATCATCCAAAAAAGCCGCCCGAGGGGGACTTAGTTTAACATAGGACCCTATGAGAAATACATATAAACGTCTTCTTTTAGAGAACCACTGTATGGAATGACAACAAATTTTGCATGAGTGTTCCTTATGAGATGCTGATGAAGTGTTGCTACTTTTTGTTGCAGATTTATTGTTCAAGATGGCCACCATGATTAATTAATTAATTGCAGGACCAATATTAAACCAAATTTGGCCTCAAACATTATTAAAGTATCTGTTATGAATTTTATCTTTTTTTATATGATTTCAAAAACCCCAGTAGAGTCAGGTGTACGACACAGGCTCTTTAGAGCCTCTAGTTCAGCAAAGCATAAATTCAGGTGGATGATTCGAGTTTTTAAATTGAAATCGGACAAGTATGTTTGATATACAAACACTAATGTCATGATTACAGCAGAATGCATTGAGTGTATAGGTAAAGGTAGAATCTATGGTTAGCCTGCTTGTTAGCTGAACCGTGAAGCCATTATTAGGTTAGGTATACTTCCCTCCTTTTGGAGTAGTCTAGTCCCATAGACAGAAATATTGGTTATCTGTTGGACTAGTCTACTCGTTAAGAAGAGTAATTAAGCTAATACTGCAGTCCCACTAGGCCACGATCGCACTATGATAGGAAAAAATGAATATTTTGACGATCGTTCAGATCGCAGTACGGCAGCGGTGAGGTCTGCATGATCGTGATGAACTTTGAACATGTTACAAGGTTCGCTACTGACCCCCTACGAATCCATAGAGGGTTAGAAAAATCCATTTGGGGTAAGGCCGGAGGCGAATACCTAATGGATTTTATTCACCCTCTATGGTTCGTAGGAGGTCAGTAGTTAACCGTATAACGAATTTATCGCACGATAGACCTTTTCTGCTGCGTTTGTTGAAAAATAAACAATAAAACACAAGATGACGTTACCATTAATGCATAATGAGCCCCCTATGAAATTTACTAACCCCTACGCTGTCATAGGGGGTCACCACGTGACGGTGTTAAACCAATCATAACGTGACATTTTACCTGCTTTACGATAAAAATATATTTGCACACCATATACGGATCTTTCCTAATCATATGAGTACATTTGCATATAATAAGATTTATATTTTTTACATTATATAAGGATTTATACACAACATATAAGTATATTTCAACATTCATTCATATACGTATATTTCCACGTCATATAAGTATATTTGCACATTATATATAAGGATGTTTGCAGATCATGAAATAATATTTTCACATCATATCAGGATAGTTGCACATCCTATCTGAGTCTCAGATCCTATATAAATGCTCAATATATAAAGTTAAATGCACATCATATAATGACAAGTGCACATCATATAAAGGTAAATGCACATCATATCATGACAAGTGCACATCATATAAAGGTAAGTGTACATCATATTAGCATAATGAAAATGGGCATAGTGAGACAATTTTAGCGTTCATATACGCTTGAAATATTCCATCTATGTAAAATTTAGGGAGCAAATAAGGACAATATTGACCTTTCTTTAAATCCAACAACTTAACGTTCAGCAAATATCAAATGTGCCAAACACTATTAAAATCCCTGTAGTATATATCTATTAATATCATAAATTATTTACCGAAGATTTGAAGATGACGTCTGGTGAATATTCATGATAATAAGTGTGATCGAGGAGTAAATTGAATGAACAAGTTAACGCAAATGGGCTATATCAGAGATTTTGGTAATACTTTGCATACATTTTTGGCTCGATACACCATAACGAAAAATCGAAAATATAATGTATTCGTATTTATTTTTTCTGAAATACTATGATCGTTTAAATTCTATTAGAATAGGTGAACATTTATATAGAAAGCACATAAAATAAAATGTGTCTTGAAACCACCAAAGGTCCAATTTCCAATTTTCTTAAAAATGTATGTTGTTGGTACATTAATTTCCGTTAAATGGTGTAAACTAATGTAAATCTCACCAACATCTGTTACGAAGTCCATTCCTTGCCCTTACACTGTTACTATACTAGTATTAGAATTTTGAAGAAAGAGAAACAGAAGCGATGCTGCACATTTTTGTGGAAATCGATAATTTAGAAAAGTCCTGATTTTTAAGATACATGTATAAACTTACGCGTTTTTCGTATAAACGAATAAAACTATTCATCGAGCTGTGTTTCGTTTGGTCATTTTAATAGGTCCTACAATAAAAACGCACGCGTATCTGTAATATAATAAGGCTAACTGAACCCTTCCCACTACATATATCAAACACTTCTGTGTTTTGTTTGGTCATTCTTATGGTTCTTACAATGAAAACACATGTATATCTGTAATATGCAATATACTAAGGTCACATGTACCCTTCCGCCTACATGTATCAAACACTTCTGTGTTTCGTTTGGTCATTTTAATGGTTCTAACAATGAAAACACATGAATGTCTGTAATTAGGTCAACAGTATCCTTTCGACTACATGTTTTAAATACTTCTATGTTTCATTTGGTCATTTTAATGGTTCTATCAATGAAAAAACCACATGTATATCTGTAATATACTAAGGCCAAACGTACCCTTCCGACTACATTTATTAAACACTTCTGTGTTTCGTTTGGTCATTTAAATGGTTCTATCAATGAAAACACATGTATATCTGTAATATACTAATGCCAAACGTACCCTTCCGACTACATGTATTAAACACTTCTGTGTTTCGTTTGGTAATTCTAAGGGTTCTAACAATGCAGGTTAAATATGCCCTTCCAACTACATGTATTAAACACTTAATTAGAGTTATACGGAATCGACTTAATATATACACAATTCCCTCAATTAGCAATATTTCACAAATCTTAATTACTTCATATTTCTAACAAAATACTTTAATGAAATGGATTCTCTAAGCAATGTAACGGATTATAATAATACTTGAATATCAAACATTAATACTATTTCAATATTTATCAAGTAAATTATAATACAAACAACCAATTACTCTTATCTAACATTCTCATGGTTATTCTTTAAGTAAATACAATTGTGAGCTATTGTATTTAATATCTAAATATAACATATATTTGTGGAAATATTGATTAAATAATAAATAGCTAAATTTTGACAGGCTTTGTAGAATATATAATCGGATCATGACGAATGATATAGTTTTAATTCGTTTACGAATGGTAACATTTTAATCCTAGAAGAAAATCAGGGTTTGACTTCATTCTTACAATGAAGGCCAAACATTTATTTGTACTGTAGTCCTGTCATGTAATGTTGTCATTTTAGGGCTATATTTAACATTGCCATAAAAGAGCGAGGTTTTTCTAGCCGCAAAACCAGGTTCAACCCACTATTTTTTTTTAAATATCATGTACAGGAAAATGGCAGTTGTTATCTTATAGTTCGTGTCTGTGTGTGTTGCATTGTTGTTTGGGTTTTTGTTGCACTTCAGTGTTTCTGTTGTTTCGTTGTTTTCCTCTTATAGTTGATGTGTTTATCTCAGTTTAAGTTTGTGACCCGGATTTGTTTTCTCTCAACCGATTTATGACTTTCGAACAGCGGTATACTACTGTTCCATTTGGACTGTTATCACCCGAGTATACAAGGGACACTAAATGAGAAAATTACTGGTAACTAATTATATTATTTTTTTATTCTAGTTTGCTATATTATTTGTATCAGGAATTACATTTCCTCTCCGTCCGTTTTTATTATGGAATTTTTCGTGACAATGTTCATTTTAAACTATCTTGGTTTCAGCTATATACCATTCTAAATGATGCCTTACTATGGTTTAAAAGTCCACATACTTATCATTGCATAATAGAAAACAGTTTCACAAAGGATAAAGAATGTTGAATTTTAAATTATAAATTATGATTTCGTAAGCAAGGAACCTGATCAAACTAGACATTACAAATCGATGACAAAGTTAAAATGTCATTACACAAATGGAGCAGACATTCTACAACAATTGCGACAAAAGAACATGTGCAGTGATAAATGCCAGAATTCCTCCCCACAACCTTGTTAGATGTGTCTTTAAGAAAAGTAACATATTTTAAAATTCAAACGCCCCAGACTGGTCGGATGGTACGTAACTATTCAAGAATGGGAGAGGGACAATAGAAAAAGAAGACCTTCGTTTCTTTTGGTATCCTAATGAGAAATACTTTTATTTGTCGTCTGCCTTCCAGTCTAGTTTGTTAGTTCTGCAAATTTGTTTTTCACTCATAGCAGAATAGACCGAAAACATAAAGTTTAATAATGTTTGTATAAAATTCAAATTGATCTTTCCTTTTCAATAATGAACAAAGTAGTTTTCAAGCTTATATATATGTGTTGATTTTGGAAACATTAAACTATCTATTGAAATCAAATATATCAAGTAAGAGTTTGCATAAATCACATCGTCAACTAAAATTAAAATTATTATTTATTTTCACTTAAATATATCTTCGATGATCCGGTATGTACCAGCTCTTACCAGTGTTTTTTGTTTGTTTGTATTTTAATTCATACAATTAAGTTGTCAGTTGAAAGTAATACATTGTAAACGTAATTTTCTTCACGTCTATTATGTAGTTTCATTTGACATTTTTAATTCATATTGGCTATTGTGAAGTGAACAAAAATTAATAATATATTGATGTTAACAGCTTGGATTCATGATTAAATTCTATTTCATTTTTCTGCTTTCAATTTTAAACTCCATTTATATTTTGCAGTAAAGGAAGACGCAGTTTATAAAAAAATATAACTTGCATTTTCCACTTAAAGAGAAATGGGTTTACAAATACATAATTATAAAAACATTCCTTTTAGTTTCCGTCATTTGAAGTTAAAAATATATGAATAATATATATTTAATAATCAGTTCATAAGGTACAATAACTAAGACGCCAGTGCTTAAAAAATTGATCAGCCTACAAAAATGGATTCCGTTCGTACATCTTATGAAATTATTTAATTGCGCAAAATTTAGTAAAGCTGTTATGTTTGCGGTATTTTTGTATTATTTTCTCGCATACATTCAACCTTGTGGCCTTCCAAACTTTTGGTTTCAAAAGCATGTGATGATTGTCATCCTCCCTCCTAAAAATAAAACACGTTTCGTATTGAAAATTCCATGTTATACCTTTGATAAAAAAGGTTATTTGAAGATCAATCTATAATTCATTTTGGGTATATGTTGAGGTACGCAAACTGTTTGTGGTATTAAATACTTTTAATGTGGTACACTTTTATTGCATTATTCAGTACAAAACATCTTTCTTCAAATGATGATATACTTTTTGTGGTAAACATGGTTATCATTAACGAAGTACGTCGGTATAAAATTTCTTTGATCGCAAATATATTGCAGAGAATTATAGTCAATACTTTGCGTGTTTTTTTAAATTTAATTATATTTAGTACTCTTTTGTAATAACATTTTGCTCATGTAAAAACCATTTAATGAAAACTAGTTTTAAGTGATAACGTTTCTGAACATCGAAGAACTTTATAGTTTCACAAAAGATTTTTACACTGGATGTTTTGCTTTAAAAATATTCAAACCGTGTTTGATTGCGTGGATTTGTTTGTGACTGGAGTTTCACAAAAGGTTTTTACACTGGATGTTTTGCTTTAAAAATATTCAAACCATGTTTGATTGCGTGGATTTGTTTGTGAATTAAATTTTTTTCATTCAAAATTTCTTGATTAAATTTGATGTTATAATTATCGAGCTGAATAAATAAATGTGTAAATGTTCCCTTTCCCAGCATTTCTTTGTTCATTTTTTTTTTTTTTTTTTATATTATTGTTGTATTATCATTCATGAACCTGTCTTGTGATGTTTAAGATTCCGTGCGAAAAAATACGCTATATCGGTTATACCGGCTATTTCATTTACAAAAGACTGTCAATGTTTTAATTTTTTTTCTCTAAAGATCTTCAATGTTGATGATATATCTATCTCCGAAAGAAGACTATTTCAAAATAGCAGTAACCAACCCGTTGTTAAGCGGTTTTATTTTTGTGATTGGGAATGAACGTTTATTAATATGGTCCCATTTAGCCTTATTTTGGTTTTGATTAGTTTCAAATGTGTAAACACAGAAAACATCAAGTTATAAATTGCATGTCTCCCAGCGTTTTTATGTGTTTACTTTTTATTCATTATGGAAAATCAAAGCAGAATCTTTGAAAGTCAATGATAAACCGACATAGTTGAAAAGCTATATTACCAGAAAGGACCTAAAATAGCCAAATCAATCGCAGGTCAACTTTGCAACGTTTCATCATATAAGGAATATCTTTGATAAGGACAATTTGATAATGTAAGGTTGAAGTAAAATACACTAGAGGTGTCGCTACGCTTGAGTCGTTGTTGTTAATCTTTGGGGACAAATAAGGACAATATTGACATAACTTTAAACCTCACAACATAACGTTAAACAAATAATAAATTTGACAAACACTGTCTAATCCCAGTACTACATTTCTCAAATAACATAAGTTATATGCCAAGTATTTAACAACTCGTGAATCCAAAATAAATACGAATGAGGTGTTAATGAAATGACAGCTTTCCTTAAAAAGTTTAAAGTTTTTGTGAAAATCAAATATTTCGAAAATTCCTCATTATTTGGATATAATGTACATCTTTGTCGTATACGCAGATAAAAGTAGCCAAATTTGGACTTTTTGACGGTTTTAACATCTTTCAAACAAATCTACAATATAGGCACACGTGTATCCTTTGGATAACATGTACACTTATCAAAACGTTAAAGTTGTACCAACTCTTCAAAATTTATATAAAGGTTTACAAAGTTACCCTCCATCCCATACAATAAAAACAACAACAACAAAATGACAAAAAGCAAATTAGTCTTTGATAATTAGTCAGGAATATGACAGTTTTTGTCTATTCGTTTTTGATGTGTTTTGTCATTTGATTTTGCCATGTGATAATTGACTTTCCGATTGAATTTTCCTCTGAGTTCAGTATTTTTGTGATTTTACTTTTTTCTTTCCGTTGTTGGTGCTGTCTTGTAAGTGTACTACAACACAACTAACTCCAGTACTGACAACGCCAACAAAAAAACCTCTTCCAATTTTTTAAGAAACAAATATGTGACATATGACAATTTTAGCGTAATGATATGATTAAACCGTAGTTGTGTCCGGAGAAAAGAGAAATCAAAGCTTCCAAGGGATAGCAACTGAAATTTGAAAGAGGGCATATTTGCCTAAATTTCAAAAGATATTTTGATACTAAACATTACTTAATAGGGCTGAAAGAACACATGTTATTCCCGGTATGAACTAAATCGTGCAAGTTCACATTTACGTAAAATAAATAAAGGGTTTATTCAAGAAAATAGCTTATTATATTTCCGGAGTAACACGGCGGGGTCATTCTAGAAGCATGAATGACTTGCTCCATCGGAAAACCCTTAAATAGTGTTCTATGCGGTTCGAGTCCCACCACCAAATCGTTGTCTACCTTTTTTGTCGGTATTTTTTTTCTTCGAGTTATGATTTTATGATTACCCCGATGCCCCTCGCCTCTTTTTTTTCAAATGGGATTTTTATATATTGCAACCCAATACTAGTATATGTATCAGCAGAATGTTGTATCTGACTTAATAATCCACCGATACACTGTAAAACTAAGATATGATAAATATTCGGACCAATCTTTTGTATGAACTTTGGAATTTAAACTCTGTCTTAGCGGAACTTTGCCTAAGGGGTTAGTTTTTTTTTCACTTTTAGAAAATGCAATTAAACGATATTAAAACAATACAACTTCAAACAGAAATGATATTTAAAATGAGAGTTTTATCAAATATTTATCCAGAAAATTGTCATACTAACAACTAATTACATTTGTTTAATTTCTATTGATAGTACTTAAGTAAATATGATTGCGAACGATTTTATTTGATAATACAAACATAACGCAAAGGCACAAATTGGTGTAAATAGTTACAGAAGGTACCAGGATTATAATTTAGTACGCCAGACGCGCGTTTCGTCTACATAATACTCATCAGTGACGCTCAAATCAAAATATTTATAAAGCCAAACAAGTACAAAGTTGAAGAGCATTGAGGATCCAAAATTCCAAAAAATCGTGCCAAATACGGCTAAGGTAATCTATGCTTTGGATAAGAAAATCCTTAGTTTTTGGAAAACTTTATAAATTTATAAAAATGACCACATTATTGATATTCATGTTAACACAGAAGTGTTTACTACTGGGCTGGTGATACCCTCGGGGACGAAACGTCCACCAGCAGTGGCATAGACCCAGTGGTGTAAATAGTTAAATCAAAGGTATTAATAATTTAGGATTATAATTTAGTACTCCAGACGCACGTTTGGTCTACATAACACTAATCAGTGATGCTCGAAATTTTTATTAAATAACAAAATGGTTGGAATTTACAGTTGTTTGCTGAATCTAATCGGATCATAATGATTGAAATCGTTCTTGTTTTTAATTCAAATCTATTATGGTAACATTTCCTGGCATTTAAGTATGTCTCAAAAAGAGGGGCGAAAGATATCAGAGGGACATTCAAACGCATTTATAAAAAAAATGACAACATCATAGCTTAAAAGAAAAAACACCAAGATAGGACAGACAGACAGACAAACAGTAGTGAATAAGTGCTCAAAACACATCATAGAAAGCTATACAGACTACGAAATATGAACCCCATCAAAACTGTGATGATCTAAGCTGCTCCGGAATGTTGAGCAGATCATACACACTTACTTATGAATAAAAAAAAAAACAAAAAAAATAAACAACTTTTGATTTTCCTTATTGAATTCCTAACATTGCTTTTCCCTTTTTAAAAGATGAAATGTCTATTATTGCAGATATTACAGATTTAACCACCATTCAACCAATATTTTTTTTACCGATTCGGAGCTCAAATATGACATGTAAAATCATCTGGAGAAACTAACAAAAATCCATGTATTCTATTTGTTTTTTTATGTGTATATGTGTCGTTCTTGGTTAAAAAATACACATAAAGAGAAACTAGACTTTGTATGAAAAGGTATAAATCAAAGCATGACTTAACAAGTTTAACAAGTTGTGCTTCACAATACAATACATGTTTATTATAGTTGCCTAATAAACCTAATTGGAATTAAAATGTTCACTTTTTTGTTAACCGATCTGGATTAAAAACGAATATTCAATACTGCACCAAATACGTAAAAGTATATTAAACTCTATTCATCCAAACATACGTTTCAAAGTTCATTCTTTTATAGCATCGTAAACAAATTATTCTTAATCATGATCAATTTGATAGTTTTTTTTTATCATTATTTGAAAAGGCGTATGTGTTGACTAAGGCTTACAACCTTTGAATAAACACCTTGAATGAAAATATTATTTTACACATTATCATTATTGTGTATCGATGTTCAAACATTATCGGAAATTTACTTGATATTTTTAATCTCTGATTCTCGAATAGTTTAGGTTCAAGTTGTATACAGTCCTGGCATTTTTACTGAAAGGAGTACCGGACTCCATACAGTATAAGAAAGGAAACACCCAGTTCTATAACGCATGGACAACTATAGTACTCAAATGAAAAATTCGAATCTTCCTTATGCTGTGATTAAAATTAAACTTGAATATAACGCCCAGTATCTTATGATGCCATTTGCGCTCTACAATGGTCGCTCTTATTTAGGCTAGAAATGAAGACAGTTTTATCTGGTTATTTAAATTCCGTTTGCAATCAAGAACGTTTTCTTAGAGTACAATTTAAAATAATCATCATGAAAAAAACCTAAACACATTAAAAATAAACAAATTGAAAAAAAAATATACACACCAAACACTCAATTAAGACAAAAACTTGATAAAGAATTATAGGAAAAAATAGATTAAAAAAAAACAGCCACAGAAAACATCTATTTTTGGTTCAAACCATTGATTAAGGATTTGATAATGAACTTGAATAAATTACCACATGTGTTAAGTGTTCAACAACAGTATCATCTTTTACTTTAAATACTGTGTTAATTCGTCATTCAGTCAAAAACCAGGAAATAAAAGTATAATTCTTAAAATTGCTTTGTATTATAAGTGATATATTATAAATTCTGTTCGGACGTGCGCATGTATATGTATATGCGAGCAACGTTGTTATTGATATCGTACTTTGATGACAGATATACTTGAAATCCATTTACTAATAGAAAAATCTGTGTATTAATTTTCGCATTATTTTGTACCTTATTGAAAGTAAAATGCATAATTAATGTGTTTGTACTATATATTAATGTTAAAAGTCATAAAAAAGTCGGATATGGCTTGAACAGTAAATGAAATTGAATTTGAACATTCTTACGGATGTACATTACAATCCATTTACGAACTATTTGCTTACAAGTATTCTATATTTTTGCATATTAGTATATCAGAGGGAAAGTGGGCATTGTGAAGATGCACCAGAGACTATTTTCTACTAAAATACATAAACTAGAAATTATCCAAAACAGTGAATAGCAGAAGCAAATAGGAACTCGTTATTTTGAATGTACTTGAAGCATAACGTAAAAGCTTTAAAAACAGAGAAAAGCCATGTCTTTTTATTAATAATCATATTAAAAAAAATAGCAATGAAAATATAATTATTATGCCCCATTTATGGGCATTATGTTTTCTGGTCTGTACGTCCGTCCGTCTGTTCGTTCGTTCGTCCGTTCGTCAGTTTGTTCGTCCGTCTGTTCGTCCGTCCGTTTGCCCGTCAGTCCCGCTTCAGGTTACAGTTTTTGGTCGAGGTAGTTTTTGATGAAGTTGAAGTCCATTCAACTCGAAACTTACTACACATGTTCCTTATGATATGATCTTTCTAATTTTAAGGCCCAATTAGAGATTTTACTCGATTTTCACGGTCCACTGAATATAGAAAATGAAAGTGCGGATGGGGTATCATGTTTTTAGGACACATTCTTGTTTTTTTTCTGTTACTGATTACTTGCAATGTTCTGAGTAAACCAAACTAATGGAAAAGTGTTTTGAGTACAAATGTACGCAGTTTTGTTTAAAAAGTGTATAGTGCCCTTAACTTTGAAAGTTTTGTTTCTGCGAATATTTTTTCCTTTCATTTTCTCTTTTATATGGGTTCTTCTTTTCTGTCTTTCAATAATGTGTTATTGTGTATTGAAAATACTGAACCAAACTGTAAAGTTGTAGTCATTATTTTGCTTTTGAAAGACGCCAACGTGATTTGAATGAGTGTTATGGATGACTACACATATGTTCCATAAAAGTCGCAAATACGGATATCTTTACAAAAAAAAATGGACAAACCAACTTAAACTTGAACAGTTGACCAATGAAGACATGTAAAGACAAGAAAAAATATCTGACGATCATGTTCACACTTCAATCACCCCATACACCAATATAGTTATCCTATTACTTGAAGTAGGTGAGAAACGTGGTTAAGGATAAAAAAAAACAAACATAATTATAAGGTCAAGGGCAGATGAATCCTACCGGACTCACATTTCCACCATACAATAATTTCTTGCACCAAGTATAGTTGACCTATTGGTCATAGTATTTGAGAAACGGATATTACAATGAAATTTGAACATTAAGTACTGAAATGAAACCATGGTCACGTGAAATCAGCCTGACGTGTCTACTATGCTATGATTCTTAGTTGTTCTATTTCTCACAATAAGTGATTAAATCGTGTAGTAAAAAACTAAATAATTTTGCTTGCAGCCGGTGAACCATGGATATGAGATGAAAGTTAGAGAACAAATCCAAGGCGAAAATTTCAGAACAATTTGTATCTGTATATCAAAAGAATAATCTGGTTTTGTTTCACTTTTTAACAGTTATATTTATTGTTTAAAAGTTATATTTATTATTGATTTTCAATAATGGCCCAACAGTTTGATAGCTGATACAAATGTGTTGATATTCAAAACTTTAAACTATCTATTGATGTTAAACATATTAAAAAAAGTTTGTATAAATCAAATAATCTACTAAAATGAGTAGTTTTATTCATATAATCTGTGATCCATTACCAACTAGTACTCACTGTTTTTTTTTTTAATTTATTCGATATAGTTTCAGTGAAATTAATACAGTGTAAAAGTAGATTTCGTGTCTTTTATGTAGTTTCATTTAACACTTTTAATTCATTTGGCTATTAAGTAAAAAACATTGATATAAAATTGAAATTAAATCTTTGGGCACATACCTCAATCCAATTTATTTCTACTCTTAATATTAAACTTTACTAAAATTTACTGTTTTGGGTGTGAACTTTAAAAATCTATTTGAAAGGTATATTTTTTAGTATAAGAGACATGAGTTATTAGTTACAAAAGAGAGAAAATAGGGCAATGAAGAATTTCAGATCCAGAGGTAGTGCATCGAAATTATTTCAAATAATATATTTCGTCTGTGTTCCAAATATTATTTGTATGTATGAAAACTTAACTAGCTATCAACTCCGGAAAGGGTTGATTGTTCTGCGTATGTTATTTTGATTTAATCATCACAACTATTGTCCGAAACCACAGGTGTTATATGCAAGGAAATAATCCCTCCCTTTTTAGATTGGTTATTTTGAGACCAATCATTTAATTAATGTCACCTATGTATGTGGGTCATAGTTAAGGTACTGTTAATGGTAACTGGGAAATAATTTATCATGGGATTTCCTTTTAGTGTACATTCCAATATTCAACGTTATTTTCTTTTAATGATGATAGATTCTATAGGGTACACATGGTTATCGTTGACCGTTCTTTGACCTATGATTAATAATTTTTTATACATTGTTACTAAGATATAGAGTTGTCTCATTGACACTCATACCACATCTTCTTATTTATATTATCATCAACGAAATTCAGCGGTCAAACTTATAATTGGCACTGGGGTTCGTGTTGTTTATTCTTTAGTTTTCTATGTTGTGTCATGTGTACTATTGCTTTTCTGTTTGTCTTTTTCATTTTTAGCCATGGCGTTGTCAGTTTGTTTTAGATTTATGAGTTTGACTGTCCCTTTGGTATCTTTCGTCCCTCTTTTATTAAGTTTCTTTGGTCGCAAATTGATTGCAGTCAATTATAGTCATTACTTTGCGTTTAACAGAAGTATTGGTACTTTAACACATTACAGATACCTGGATTAAAAAGCTGCACGCCAGACGCTCGTTTCGACAACAAAACTACAAGCAATTCTTGAATCAAGACAGTTTAGAACGCCAAATAAGGTACATGTTAAAGAGAATTGCGCCCCAAAACTTGGAAAGATTTGCCAAGGTAATCTTATCTTAGAGTAATAAATCCTTATTTAATAGCTTAGCATATTGTACTGATAAACACATATTTATTGTCTCCATCACTATCAAAATCTAGAAGTATATTTCTATTACTACCAACAATTATTTACCGAATATTTGAAGAAGAAATGTCATGGATAATCATAGATAAATACATAGTGAATGCGATTGCAGTGAAATTGATATGAAACTTTTTTAAACTGCACGTGCTTAATTTTCATTGGCAAGGAACAGTAGTTCTTTGATTTGGCAGATTTTCTTGAAATTATGCATAAAGCATCGAAATAACAAAATTTTGGTAAATAAGTGGATATTGAGAAGAATCCTTATATCTAAATATAACTTATCTATTTGTCGTTAAACCAGATAAATGTATCTACCAAGAATTTTTTGTTGGTTTTAACGACAGAACATCTGCAATATAAAAACATATGTACTGTTCAGATAATATGTATTACATGTACCACCAATACATAAAGTTTGTCAAGTAAAAAATATCGAACTCCAAAGAAAATTCAAATCGGAAAGACAAAGTTGCAAAATCAAAACAGCAAGCACAACAAAGAAATTGAAAATAACTGTCAAATTCATGACTTATGACATGGATTTCCGTAAACCCTCAACCCTCCAACACACTTATGAATTTAATCTTTTGTTGCCCGTCCATTTGTGTATTTTTTTGTAAGAACGGATTGTATCAACTTCATTTATAAATATAGCTGTACTAAAATTTTCAGGAGCCCAATGCATTGCATATTAAAACAAATTTGTTGAATAAGGACGGGATTAAACGGTGTTGACATCCAAGGAGTAGTGTAATGAAAACTGTTACAGCTGCTCATCTCCCCTAGTAGTGTGTGTTGGCTGCTGTGTGTTTTTTTCGTTGTTATCCTGCTGGCGATAATTTTGGCTTTTATTTTGTTTCTTGACTTTTGGTAATTTATGACCACTTAAACCACATCCCAGTATTTTTTTTTTAAATTTCTATTAGATATTCTTTATTCTGTTACTGCTCTGTTAAATTACTTCTGAATATAAAATTGGTGTTAAATCACTTTTGTTTATTTTTTCATTTAAAGCACTGCAACTAATAAAAGGTATCCCTTGATAAAAATTCCAGGTTACCGAACTTTTATACCTCATATTCACTCAGTTAGCCATGATATTTCACATATTTGAATTGCTTCATTCTTACAAAATTCTTTAATATGGTACACTTTGAAGTTTTAATTAAAATTTTAACAGATAGTTTTTGAAGCGTCAAATGGTTATGTACTATAACATGAGAAATTAATGATATTTAAAATTAGAGTTTTATAAAATATTTATCCAGTAAATTATAATACAAACAACTAATAATTCTCATTTAACTTTTACATGTTTAAATGATTATACGTTAAGTAAATATAATTAAGAGCAAATTTATTTAAATCCAAATAAAATGTATTCTGTTAGGCAAATTTGGTGTTAATATTGATTAAGTAATAAATTGGTTGGAATTTACTATGCTATGTTGAAGGTTATCAGACCAAGTTGAATGATTTTTTATATATAATTCTGCTTTCGTTTTATATCTATAATGCTAATATCCGATCATGCAAGACAGTCTACAACCTTGTTTTGAAATGAAACCAACCTCAGTTTGATATGTTTTCTAACATTATACTGATCTTTTTTGTTTTAAGTAAAATAACATTCTCATTTTTTATATTTAGATCGGGAACAATATGGCAGCTCACGAACAAACGTTTTAGCAATAAGAATTACATTTAATTTACAAGAAACAAATAAAAAACATTTATAGCTACATGCATCATTAAAAAATACATCTGCTTGATTTTATGATACATATTATTCCTGCTTCAAATATTACACCGATCGAAAAACTATACGTTGTATAATAATTTTCCAACTTGATATATTCAGTTGTGGTTCACCAATACAATATATTTAATTTTGATCAATATACTAAATTAGAATCAATATTGTGACTCTTTTGGTAAGCTATCTGGATTAAATATAAATATTCAGTACGTCGCCAATTCTGTAACACAGATTTATTGAACACCTATTCATCCAATTATAAATTCATTTTGTTATAGAATCGTATATGTTTGTTATTGATCATGATCATTCTAATATTTTTTTTATTCAACTCAAAAAATGCGTTTATGTTGATCAAGGATGATTATCTTTGAATTAATCCTTCGAAAGTAAATATTATTTTACACAATATCCCTAGTTTATTTTGATATTCAAACATTATTGAAGATTTACATTATATCGTTAATCGCTTATACTTGGCGTGTCTAAAATCCAAGTTTCAGACAACCCTCACATTTTACTGAACGGACTACTAAGCTACAGACAACTGTAAATAGAAATACCTACATCTATATCAGACATGAGAAGGATACAACGCATACATTCATACAGCTGCAATTAAAATGTAACGTGCCTTATCGTGAATGCTGTTAAGTAGAACATTGGATGAAGTCAGTTTAACCGGCCTATCGTTTATATTCTGTTACCTGTTTTTAACAATATGATGGGAAAGACCCAAAAATAAAAAACAAAAATGAAAAAAAACAAAAATAAAAACTTCAAAAACACCTATCCATTTTGTATATAAACTATAAAGTATCGATAAAAGTATAAGTGTATGATTCAAGTTGAGTTTCATTGACATTTTAAAAAGTTAAATCACCAAAATATTGAACTCCGAGAAAAATTAATGTTGTGTCTTTAATTTGTAAAATTAAATTTTATGCTTGCTGTTACTGATGAAATTGGCTGTTAAATATCATTAAAATTCCTACTGGAAGCAAAATGAAGGTATGATAATGAGTGATTTAAATAACCACAGAATGATGATTTTAAACATTAATATACGATTAACTTCGATTCCCTTATCTATTGTTTAAAACGATGGTCAGGTTTAGAAAAAACCAAATGCGTTACATGTACAACAGCAGTATAGTCATTACCTTTAAATAAATACTGAATAAGTCGTTGAGCCAAAAACAATAACTTAAGGATGTACACCTCTGAGGAGCCAAAAATTTCTAGAATTAAACTTGATGTTTGGGTTGATATGACTGTAAAATAATAATTGGTGAAGAAAAATCATATGGTGGTGCTCTTCTTTTTTTTGCTACGGTCCTCTAAAAGTACCCAAGTTTGATGATTTTCCCATTTTTCATCAGTTTTTACCAATTTTTGGGCTATTATCGTGAAAAAAATTCCACAATTAAATTTTGTTCATACTCTCAATAAAGATGAAGGGGACCAATTTGAATAAATTCAACTAAAAAAAAAAAAAAAAAAAAAAACTACAGGTAGGTGTTAATATAAGAAAGTTTTATCATATTTTGATGCTTTTTCGTGTCAAATTTACCATGTTGTCAATTTTGTAAATTCGTGATTGTTCTCTGTTTAAAGAACAAAATGCATATTTTTTCAACTTCCATGTTATAAATGATTGAAAAAAATACATATCTATTAAACTCGAATAGAAAAAAGGTTATATGGGATGTTAATGTTTTTGGTAAAATCATTTCTTGTACCCCTCACCCATTTTTCTCAAAATTTAACTAAAAAGACTGACTTGATTAGTAATAAAATTTGAAAATTTCATTACTAAAAACTACTTATTGGAAATACACAATTCTTTCACAGAGTTAAGTTTGATTATGATAATTATCAAATTCATTGCTATTTTCCACTTATATCACATGTTTTAGAAATAATTCAAGAACAAGATTTCAATGAGACTGAACGAGACTAAAATTCTCAAATTTGCTTGCTATTTTAAATGCTATAAGTATATAACCGCATAAGCTGTTCCAGAAGCGCGAGCCTTTGGGTGTGTATGTGCAACTTATCGTTAGATAAATAGTTTTTAATATCGGTTTGACTATTTATAAATGTGGTTGACATGTAATATCGAAACGATATAATGCAACTTTGATGACAGAAATACTTGAAATCTATTCAGAAAGATCTTCATATTAACGTTAACACTTTGTTGTACATTTGTGAAAGTGCAATGCATATTAAATGTGTTTGCACCATATGTTAATGTTGAAAATCATCAGAATGGCTAGATAGGGGCAGAACAGTAAATAAAATACAATTAAAACCCTCTTAGGGATGTTATTTACAATTTAGTAACTAAGAGTTATTGACTTATATTGTATATTTGTGATGTCAAGATTTAAGGAAAAGAAAGAGATGCGACGAAACAACTTTCTACCAATTTAAGTGTCTGTGTATTTTTAATGTCACACTTTTAATAGTATGAGGCATTTTTTCTGTTTTGTGCATCCGTCTTTTTGTTCGTCAAGTGACAGGTAAAAGTGTTTGTCCAAAGAAGATTGAAAAAGCACTCTCCATCTAAGGTTAACTTTGCCTTAGGGAGTTGAAGTTTCAAAATTTACAAAAAGACAATTGTAGAAAGGTTTGTTAGAAATCATGTCAGTACAAAACCACTTGCTACTGAGCTACTACCCTCCGGGAATGATAGTCCACAAGGCAGAGGTCTCGACCGATTGTTATAAAAAATGAAAGCAACACGTTAGGTTAAAAGACCTTTGAAATTCATTTACTTAAAAAAACATAAGGGATAACGCAAACTTTTAAAAATTCAATTGAAAGGAAACTAGACAACTCCATGGTCATAGAGGATAAAACAGTCAGACACTACATTGGCCACCATTTGAATAACTGGTTTCAGATAAAAGGTTTTCATGCAGCGTTAATGGTAGATGATGTTTATTTGATGGACTGTTTCTAGGATACAAAGGTATATTAGATATTTCATTAGTGTACATTTTAAAGTTGTGTTATTTAGTTCAAATAATTAAATTGTTTGATTACATTTATTGAAGATGAAATCGACTGCTAAAATTCATTAAAATCCCTACTGGAAGCAATAGGAAGGTAAAGTAATGAGTGATTTAAATAATTACAGAAAACATTCGTGCAAATCACTTTTCTATTGTAAAACACTCTTTAAATTAGATATATTTTTTTGTATCGTGTGCTCTTAATCTTTTTTGACATATACATCACATCTTGTTTTATAATTATGTAAACGTTATAAGTTTGTGCTATCGCAGTTTTATCATATTCTACTTTTCAAATACAATTATAATATTTACATAATGATCCCTGGATCTATAGGAGAAACTATTTTGTTATAGGTATCAAACAGGATGTGTATCTGCATAATTGTGGAAGCTGTTCACTTATCCAACATTTTGACATAAATTAGACAAAACTAAGCCAAGCCAGTTAGTTCCGCATTTACTTGTGTAAAGAACGTGATTTACACTTTGATTAATTGCTTTAAATAAACTCATCATAGATACCAGGACTAAATTTAGTATATACGTCAGACGCGCGTTTCGTCTACAAAAGACTCATCAGTGACGCTCGAATCCAAAATAGTTAAAAAGGCCAAATAAAGTACGAAGTTGAAGAGCATTGAGAACCAAAATTCCTAAAAGTTTTGCCAAATACAGCTAAGGTGATATATGCCTGAGGTAGAAAAGCCTTAGTATTTCAAAAAATTTAAAAAATTGTTAACAGTAAATATATAAATATAACCATATCAATGACAATATCCAAACTAATTATGTTTTCCGTGATTCATAGTGTAAACATATTTCCATGTCAACAGTTGTACAAAATATATGTTTTCCAGGGTATTTTGTGGCTGTCCTGTTTACCCACTGTCCAAAGTTGAGAGCAGAATGTAGTGCTAACACGTATGTTAAACCCCGTTGCATTTTGAATATACGTGTCATATGTTGGGAGCATGTAAGTTAGTGGTTGAAATTTGTTTATATTTGTCAATTTTTTCGCAAATTGTATTGTTATAATTATATATATAGATAATGCCGTTAGGTTTTTCGTTTGAATGGTTACACATGGTTTATGTCGGGGTCGTTGATTGTTGACTATAACTAAACAGATAGTTTTCGTTGTTAAAGGCCATACTGTAATGACCTATAATTGCTTATACATATATCTTCACCATTTCAACTTTGGTTGATTGGCGTCTTATTGGCAAGCATGTCACATCTCTTTATTTTATATCGTATTGTAGTTTCAACATCAAGCGTATGTACAAATATATCTTTCTTGAATATTTTATACAATTATTAAAATACCAAATTGTGGTCGGAAATCGATGTTAAAGCATAAAGATTCGACACAACCAGATAAAACGTAATGTATTAGAAACATGCTCTTGGTATATGTCTGTTCTAATACAAACAGTTCAAACAGAATTCAATTGAAAAATATGTGAGTATAGTTATATTCTCCCTCGCCCTGCTCGTCCGAATTTAAGGTATTTTATCTCTAAATTCAATATGCTATAAACAAGGCAAAAGCAGATATAGGATTAGTTGCTCGCAGTAACACATTGTTTTCTCTTGCGATACAATATTTTATTTTACTTTATTGTACAGATTTCTTCGATTGAAACAACATATAAATACAAGACATATAACATTGTTCCTCTTTCGCATCGTTTCCTTTTACTTTGCTAATACCTCCAACGCCTGTACGTATAATAAACATAGCAGCAACTGCATATATACCAATGTGACCAACTTCAATTCGACGTAACTCCGAGCACATTAGATACTAATACATTTGAATGCCAAACTTTATATAGTACCATTTAACCCAACCCGTAGAAACCGCCAAAACTTTTCTCGTGCCTTATGCACCTAACATCAAATTTATAAATAGTACATACTCTTGCAGAACCAGTATCAGAAGTAGTTTCATCTATAGATAATTACTACAAATAGCAAACGGGAAAAACCCAATTTCAAACGAAATAAAATACATGTATGATTCTTCCTATTTGAAAACAATGTTGGAACAATATGTAAAAAAAAGTAGACCATATCATATTGCATTGAAATTAACAGATTTTTAAGAGTGTCGTTGCAATTTCAATTCAATACCATGCAAATTGTTTCCCTTTGAAAAGTGAAGTTGGTCGTATAAAAATCCAAACCAGTCTTTGATTTTTAAATACTTAATAATGATCGTTGGAGGTTTTTAACGTCACAAAGGGCTTTTAAATATCTATGTAAGCAAATATAATAAAATATTGAATGACAACTGATTTATTTGAAATGACAATGCTTGTTTAAATGTGTCACTAACAACACCATCGGGGGTTCATTTTATATATTTTAATCTTAAAAATCAATGCAATTATCTATAACCCGATCAAAAGGGTGAGGTATTTTGGTCGCAACTTTGACATTCCTCCCAAAATGATAATATAGAATAATGAATTATGTCAAATAAAGCTTTTATGTTGATATGCACACCCTCAAATTTTGAAAACGTCTTTTAAAAAATAAAGAGATATGGTTAGATTGCAAATGAGACAACCATCAAACAAAGACCAAAGGACAAGGATGTTTACTACAAAACGTACAACGTGTCACCGTACTCAACAATTGTCAAAATTCCGACCAATATTATAAAGGGACCTGTACAATCGATAAAAAAAAAACAAGTTTTAATGTAAAATCTTACATGTCCGACCTTAATTTTGCTATAAAGTAAGAACATCAGGCTGTGATCAACGACAATCCCAGGTTCTTATCTCGGTGATATTTGTTTATTGTATTTTTTGTTAAATGTCAAGAAAAATATAATATACCAAAGACTAGTGATTAGAAACAAGCTATCTCTTAGTCTAAACAAAATAGAGTAAAATGTATAGAATCACAAGAACTCCAAACAGAGTCACACAAAACATGCAAATGGTACATACATTTGTCTTGCTGGGCATAAAATTTGATGAAATAATAAATGTGCATCAATTTAATCTTTTACTTTGAAACGATATTCGAAATGTCTGCGTGATTTATATTCATTTAGAGAACTTTTGTATATAATAGTTATCAAAGGTACCAGGATTATAATTTTTACGCGTGTTTCGTCTACATAAGACTCATCAGTGACGCTATAACATTGTAGATAAGATCTTACAATATTTATCCAATACTTCTAAAACCACATCGTCTTATATCTATAGAGAGAAACATGCATTAATAACAGAGCGTACAGGGTAACTGTAGTTTATAGTAATTGTCTTTAAAATATATCGCCAAATACCGCTTTCATAGCAGTGGTTTTGATTTCTTTCTAGGTGCCGTGTGAAATTAACTACATCTAGATCAGTAGGTGGTATAGGCTGTATGCTCCTGTCACCATGATGGGATCTAACATAAACTCATTGGCAATCATACAATCTTATTTCTAAACATCTCATATATAATTTAATACATAGCAGTTAACTTGCAGTTGTTTTATTAAAGAAGTCATCTAAGTACTAACTACGTGCTTTCTCTAGCAATTCGTTGCGTCATTGTAAATGATTGAAATATGAACTGTTTTATCAAACAAACTTTCACTCATTTAACCATTTTTAATGGTTTATTGATAATAAATATGCATTGCGTAAATATACTGGAATGAAATTCAACTTTTTCAAGTTGTTTAATGGATAATAATGTTGTTAAATGTAGTTATAAATGTGCTTTATATGGTTTTTAAAATGTTAGATTTATTAGGCCATCGAACGTCAACAACATTGAATCTACTTTTTGTTACTGAAGTTCGACCCTTCGACACAGATCAAAATCTCTTTTTATCGTACTGTTAAAAAAACCATACGAACTTTAAATATATAAAAACATCTAAAATTGATTAAATGAAATGTATCTATACTATTGTAATCTTGATTTCTTTTCAGTTAAAACACTTTGTTTTATACAGAAAAAAAAAGGTTTCAGGGTTTATATAAGTCAGCTAAACCGTGTGATGCGTTTTCAGATTCATCACTCAACAACTTCTCGTTTACCGAATACTTACATCATTTCACACATGAGTAGCAAGGTTGAAAAGTTTCGTCACATTTTTCTCAGGACCTACAATAAAGGGATTTGTGAAATTTGGTTCTTAGGTTTATATAAATCAGCTATACCATGTGATACGTTTTCAGATTCAACACTCTTCTTGTTTACCCAAATATTTGGGTTGGTGTATGACCAGTGACCCGTTGCTCGCAGTTTCACTTGTTAGAAACTCTAATGCCTGATTAGAAAGAACAATTTCTTTTTTAGCTTTTGCACAAAAAAGCATCCTTTTTCCCCAAAAATAAAGTTCAATTGTAAGTTAAAAATCAGGTTGCATTTCTAATGTAGCAGAGTATACTATAGTTTAAAAAGCTCAAATCCCCAAAACAGGTGATAATCATTTTCTGTATTTAAAGTTTATAGATTATCAATTTAAATATATGTTGTGTTCATTCAAGTTCAAAGATACAAAAGGTACATAGAATGTGTCTTGCGGGGCATAAAATTTAATGAAATGATAAATGTGCATCAATAAAATCTTTTGCTTTGAAACGATACTTTGAATGTCTGCGTGATTTATATTTATTTAGAGAATTTGTGTATATAACATTGTAGATAAGATCTTACACTATTTGTACAATACTTCTAAAGGAAGAAAAATCGTTTTTGTTTAGCATTATTGCTTACCTGAGATTAAGGTAGTTGGTTCATCTTGGTTTTTTGGTTTTTTTGCAGTGCAAGTTATTTTAATTTTCCAATTTACTGATTTCATTGTTTTAAAGTAACAGCAAATATATATTAGGGCACGACCATTTAACTTCAAAAAGGGCCGGGGTATGTTTTTTTCCTAAAACAACTTATTTTGATTCTCAATTTGATGAGAAAAAATCAAAATCATATTCCATACACATTGCAATAGTGTATATCGACCAAGTATCTATCGATACCTTAAAAGTGCAAAAAACATTATATTTGAATGCTTTGACATTTTTATCAATTAAAAAAAAACAGATTTTGAAGCATTCATACGATTATGAAAATTTCAAAATATTCAAACCTTTAATTAAAATGGTATTAAAATAAAAAGAAAAAATATTTATTAAAGATATAATCCTACACAACAACGTACCTCTGTCATATAATTGTGTCATGATTATGCATAAAGTAAACACGATTAAGAGCGATTTTATTTAATACCCAAATATAATACATTGTAAAGATACAGATTGGCGTTCATATTGATATAATTATAAAATGGTTAGAAGTTACAAGCTTTTGTGGAATGTAGTCAGACCGTGGTGAATGAGATCATATATAATTTTGTTTTCATTTCAGATCTATATTATGATGTTGTCCTGTTGATATAGTAAATGGAAACATGCGAGCAGGTACGTACGTTTACATCTAATATCCAATATTTTTTATTTAAATGGAGAAAAAAGTGTTTCCTGTTTCTAGGTGGTTTTTTTTTAAATGAATTCCTTTTTTCAGATCATTGTAAATTTGTATATTATGTGTGTCTGTTTCTATGTGTGTGTGTGTGTTGTCATTGCTTTTGTTAAAGCTTTTCAGTAATTAATGATAATGCATTCGATGACTCGTAATAAGTTAGACATATTAATGATTAAATCTGATAAGTTTGAATTAAATATAGTTTCGGTTTTTTCAAAGGTAACACTATTCATGGCAACTATACATCTGACAAGTGTAAATCAAAATTTTTCTACCAATACTCATTACGACATTTTACTGTGGAATCATTAAAGATTTATAATCACAAAACTAGGTTTTGATATTGGCACTAATACTTTAAACAATGAAATGAAAAGTCAATAAAATGTCTATTTGTGTTCAGGTAGACGGATAATTTATTCTAATTCAAATTTGTATATGGCTTGAATTACTATGCAACATTGAATTATCTAAGCACCGACTAAGAAAAATTATCGGTCATTTTTAAATAGATAGATATAAGGCGATGGGGTATGAGTGCCAATGAGACTCTCCATCCAAGTCACAATTTATAAAAGTCAACCATTATAGGTCAAAGTATGGTCTTCGACACGGAGACTTGGCTCACATCGAACAGCAAGCCATAAAGGACCCCCAAAACAATTACTAGTGTAAAACCATTCAAACGGGAAAACCAACGGTATAAAAAAAGAAACGAGAAACTCTTATGAATCACATCAACAAACGACTATTCTAATGCAACAACATTTGTGACGTTCATTTTGATTCGATAACGTCACTTATTTACATGGCATCAATTGACAATTGATGCTATGGGACGTTCACGCAGGCGCAGACGGCATATGACAGACTTTAAATACATGTTTTAACGTTATTTTCTGTCAGTTTCATTAGAATTGAGATAACAACATTGTATTTTAAGATCCGACGGCATCACTTAATTTGCGACCATCAAATCCCCAATTGCTGCCGTCGGAGCTTAAAATACAATACAGTTATCTCCTAACTGAACAACAGATTCCTGACTTAGGACAGGTGCTAACAATTGCAGCGGGTTTTAATGATAGTCAAATAGTCTGCATTGTGCTCATATTTATTGCATATAACTACATCTTATAAAAGACAACAAGAAAACGATCTATTATTCAACATGCATCTTTATTTTATTACTTGTATCTAAAATGCACAGGTGAACAGGGCATCAAAATCTACCCATACATTTGTAAATAGACACTTAATGACAACTCAAAACTTTGACAAACGTGACAAGACAATTTTCCATTGACATCTTTTTATTCTTGAGACGTAAACTATTTGACTGAATACGTTCACGACAATATCAAAGAATGTGTTTGATAAATTTGATCTTTCCTATAAAAATTCAATCTATTAGTAATATCAACTTATCAAGAGGACATATTCTAAAATTTAAGTCTTGGTGTGAAACAGTTATATCAAAACAGAACACTTAATTCATGTTAGTTTTAACAATATTTATTCGGATAAATAATCATATAACAATAGCATACACTTGAAATTAATAGCTAAGATTCCAAAGTCAGCTTCTGAGAAAAAAATCATATTTACAACCAACATATTATGTCAAAGAAATATCTATGATTTAAAAACTTTTGCTTTAAAACTTTAAAAGGGAAGCAAGTTTCTCAATTAAGGATATTGAAAGTATATCTAATTTATTTTCAATTAACCGTATGTTGTCTGGGTCAGCAATATTAGTTTGTGTATACCAATATATATTAAATGAAACATTTAAACTATGTTAAGTTCGTCCTTCAGACTTATTATGGTTTTAACAATAAAACTGAAACACACTAATGCACCAACTTACGAAACTTATAACCATGTCGTACAAATCTCAAAATAGATCTTAACGTAAGTATAAATATATATTTCCGTTTTGTTTCCAGTTACTTATAATTACCATCAATAATGCATTTGTTTTGGTTGTTTTATATATTTATGCTATAGTTTAAACAATGTATCATAATATTTAATGTCCCTGCACGTTTTCCCACCAATAAGATACCGGTACACTCTTCTGCATTTTGATAATATCGAAATCTTCATTTTATACTCTGAACATATACATTAATTTTAACATGTATGTAATTAAAATTGACGGAAAGTAGACAGTCCGTGGTTTAAAATGATTACTATTTTCATTTTTTTAATATTCGCTTCAGATCTTGAGTATGATATTTCTTTTTGATGCAGTCACAGTCCCAATCCGGTACAATATGTACCAGTTCACTTAAATGTATTTGTATTTAATCTTTTACAAAATCAGATATAATATCGACTGGTTTGTCCATCCATTATCATGATTTCTTCAAATGATTGCGTCAAAGTAACAGATTGTTAAAGGGAAAAAACAAACTTAGATGCAATAAAAAAAAACTGTTTAATTTCAAAAACCGGATCTGCAGTTTGTTCTGAGTTTGTTCCTGATGTTGCATCACTTACATAACATTGGTGTAGCTGCTGTTAAACTATCATGGTTTATGTCTAATAATTAAAATCAAGCACAGTACTGCTACTAAAATATTAATTGAATTTGTAAGACATCTTTCAAAACTCGTTTCTATACGTTTTGTCAATTCTCCGGCACTGAAATCTTTGGCTCAATATACTAGTACATTATAAATATCAAATACATTCAGTTGATGTTTTATAATGCTAAACTAGGTTTAAGATCTCGTATCGAATTGGAACCAAGGCATTTCCATACACATCTACAAAGTCAACATTCGACGGTAAAGAATTGACTGATGTTCAAACAATTGCTGTAGAGATTATATTTGATTTTGAAATTGCAACATGTCATACGAATTGTGTCTACTACAACGGAGTCCATACTTATGATATACAAAAAGAAGGTTCTTCTTGTACCTGTAATGACAATTTAATTGAACATTTTATACAAATATACTGAAAACAAATATATAGCCAAATTGTAATAATTATGTTTCCCATTATCATGTACATCATATTGTTTCTTTAAAATCTTTTATAATTTCAAGTGAAAAGATCACAACATGCAAGTCCTTTACATTTTACATTGACAGATAATATGCATAACGTAAACATTCAAAAGGTTTATTTTATTTGCAGTTCAAAATCTTTTTATTTTGTACTTTGATTAATTTGGACCAAAGGACGTTCATTTTAGTCAAATTGTGTTTAAAATTGTGTACATATACTATCTAATTACTGGAACGCTATCAGATCAAACATAAATAATATGTTATATACTCTGAATTAAACATACATTGAAATAGGAAAATAATCCAAAACGATATGCCTTCTGAGACAAATAGCATCAAAATTTGAAGAACAAAAATATCTCTTTTTACTTATTGATTGATCGATTGTTGTTCGCTTAACGTCTAGTGGCAAATACTTTATGCATACTAATGACCTGATTTATCAACTTATTAACAAGTATGGTAGAAGTAAGCAATAGTAGTGTACACTTTGCTGCCAGATCAACTGGTCGAATAAGAACCTTGTAGCAATGGAATGATAAAACTCAACAATGAGCGTCACTGATGAGTCTAATGTAGACGAAACGCGCGTCTGGCGTACTAAATTATAATCCTGGTACCTTTGATGACTTTTTTAACAAAGTTCTTTATAATCTTGCATTTCTATTGAAATTTACAGATTAAAATGAAAGAAAATTTGTCACAGAAGACATGACATGGTGTATTTTCCTATTTTAATGTATTTTCAATTCAGAGTTTAACAGCTATTAAATTATCTGTGAAATGCAATATTGTTTGAAACTGTAAATTTATTTGTAATCTTTTAAGTTTGAATAGTTGACAATACTATCACAAATTTGAAGTGAATCGCTGTCAGAAATTATTGATAGTTTGTAAACATTGGGATAACCCACGGTGAATCTATTATAACAGTTCAAACAAAACTAGTGAGGAAAAATTTACATGAATAAGGATATAACATTTCAATATCTATATTGCATAGTACATTTTACCTTTCGTGGCCTTATTTACATTTGTTTCCAACTTCAACCTGATTTAACTCTGTATTTGTTTCTACTTTTGTAATAAGTTTGTTTACTAACAACATGTGCATGCATTATTGAAAGTTCAAACAGGGTCAGTAAACGCTGATTAAACGATGTATTTGTTTCTACTTTTGTAGCGTTTAGAAAAGAATGACAAACGCCACACAAAGTTTACAAAAGTTTGGTTAAAAAGAAATGCACTCTAAAACGAATGGTTGAACAGTTGCTTAACGAAGGCCTAAGCTCATCCATTCAATAATTGAGTCACATTTCATTTGTTTTTAATATAGGACTGTGTTTACAAAATCGATATGAATAATGCATGCATATTTTACCACTAAATAAGTATTCACAAATAACTTCAACTTGAACTAAAATACATTTGAAGTTTAAAAATCGTGTTTGCTAGATATTGACATTAACGTCAACGTTAACAGCACAATAAACAATGCTTACCTTCATAAATGTTTACTGAATTTAGTATACTCTGTAGTTGGGTGTGTATTTCTTGTCAAACAGCAGTACTTACTATACTTTGTATGGAAGATCACTAAGATCAAATGTATGATAACTTGCTATAAGTTTCGTGTCAATGAAAAGGTGGAGAAGGTATACCACGGCCAAAATCTGGTCTCTTTACTTGAAAAAAATATATAATTGAAAACTCTCTATACTAGGGGCAATTAAGAGCTTGACGTATTGTCACATTTGAATAGGCGAAAGGTAAGATTCTAAAGAACTCTGAAACCCAGCCCGTTGTTCCCAACGCTGTCACAAATCAAACACATTGTGGTTAAATTTTTTCAACAGTGTTTTAGTTCTCGAAGGAAGTTTGTGTTGAAGCTAGGTCATACATGTCGAAAGTCGATAATTTTTCTAGTCTCGACGCATTTTTAAACATAAAATTTATTGTATTCAGTTGTTTATAAGATTTCTGATGGAAAATGGTAATAATATGAATGTCAGTAAAAGCAAATACGTGGCTCAATAATAAAATAATGTAAAACTAGCTCTTCCATGTACGGGTCATGTTCAGATTGTTTTATTTAAAATTGCATCTATAAATTATAATTTTCTTGACTAAAAATCAATTCAAATTTTAGATACATTTTACAGCTTTCAACATAATGTGTAATTGAAAATCATCAGGGCCACACAAACTTAAGGGTATGAGTATTTGGGAAAATTCAATTGAAAACATATAAGAGTATTGAGTGCACATAATATTAACGGTACCAATTTTAATGCACCAGATGCGCATTTTAACAATTATTTCTCTACAGTAATGGTCCAGGCCAAAGAAATGAAAATCAACAACTTTTAATTTTTTTTAAGAGCAGTAAAGAATTGGTTTTATTGTCCAAGGCAGTACACAGACACTTATATATAAAAACATGAGATGTGGTATGATTGCCAATGAAAAACAATCCACCGGACTACGAAGTTTTTGTCTCAGATTTACTGTATCATTGTCAACTACACCACATATCTATAATTGTTACAATGATAAATTATGGTCCCATAAGGCTATTTGAAGCAAATAAAATTCTTGATTTGCATTGCATGCTACTGCATTGTCAATTTTGAATATTTGATTTACATGTACACTTATTTCACAATTTTATTGCTATTTAGAGATAAAGAGAAACAAATAAAGACAAAAATGTGTCAAACATAGCTCATATCTTAACAGAAGATTTACTTCTGATATCATAAATTACTTATCATACTTTTAAGTAGACCACTTGACGAAAACCTTAGATAATACAGTATTTATAATGTAAAATAACAATATGATCGATGACGGAGCGGGATCTTCATGATGAAATGGGGAATACAGTATATAAATATGTCATGTGAAACTCGTTTTGTAGTATATATTTACGCGGATATAGTTCCTTAATTGTGAGTATAAAATATATGTTTTTTTAAATCGACTTGATGGTGTTTAGTTTAGTAAACAAGTGGGTACCAAATGAACATAATTGCAATGTTCGGACCTTTTCTGCGATGCTCTGTTTCATTTTGTTTCACAGTTCTCATGTAGATCTTTAAGTTTAGGCAAAACTGTGGAGGTCAATATAACAAATTAAATACAACCGTTCTTAGGAAAAGGACACATATGGTTACAGTTGCTTCAGTGAATCGGGACAAAATGGTTTCAAGTGTCTACAACGAAATGACGGACGCACAGAAAAAAAGTTCACATTAGGTTTTGACCAGTTAATCTAAATCAGTTACCAGACAGGCAGGAAGTAAAAAAGGAGTCTTTAGAGTTTATGATATGTGATCATGTAAAACTAACATAATTCATAAACTATCATACCAATCAATATGAATTTTTTTATGAGCTCCATGTGTCATTCGAAATATATGTGTTTTTGTGCCCCGTTTATGGGCATTATGTTTTCTGGTCTTTGCGTCCGTTCGTCCGTCCGTTCGTTCGAAACTTAGTACACATGTTCCTTGTGATATGATCTTTCTAATGTTAATGCCAAATTAGAGTTTTTATCCCATTTTCATGATCCACTGAACATATAAAATGATAGTGCGGATTGGGAATCCGTGTACAATGGACACATTCTCGTTCGTAACTGCTCTCCCTCTGAAAATAAACATTTCTAAAGTATCTGTTCATGATAGATTACAAATATTATTATGAACCCTTGTTTCTGTCAAGAACAAATACTTCAATACGTCGTAAACTGTAAACACTATTCTAGAATATTTCTTCAATTTAGAATATAATCATAGAGTAACCTCTATTCAATGATATCACAGAGCATGATTTGAATAAATAAAGTTATACTTTATAAATCTCTTCATAGCTTGATTGACATATCTGTATTGTTGTGTTAATTCCTTTTTATACTAAATTGAAGAAATAAAACTAAACATGGAATAACTACAAATAATTTAAAGGTTATATCTGAATTAACTATAGAAAATCTTGTTAAGATCATTCAATATCAAAAATGAGAACATGTGATGAAATTAATCAAGTTATAATCATCGAGATTTTTATAAACGAATAACAAATACCGTCTGTAGTGTTATGAAGAATAGATTGGATATGATCCTTTAAACATATAAATACAAATCCAAAATTTGTATAGAGCTTCACAACTAACTTTGTTGATATCTATTGGGATTTTTTTAAAGATATAAATTTAATCAAATTGGCCTACAGATTTTCTATTAAAGCTAGTGGCAACACGACGATTGCATTTGGTTTAAGTTTACCATGCATACAAAACCAATGTCAGTATTTTTCATTTGAGATTCATACTTTGTGGTTCACTTTTTTGACTTGATATGAATTATTTTGTTTTAAATCATGCCGTTAGTTTACTCGAATGAATTGTTTCAAATTGTTTCATGTCGATACCCTTTATAGCCGACTACACGGTATGCGATTTGCTCATGGTTGAAGGCCTTACAGTTGCATATACATGTACTTGCTTAAATCAACATTATTTGAACTTTGGTGGATAGCTGTGTCATTATCGATCATATACCTCATCTCCTTATTTTTATATCATTTAATTTGGGCGACTGTTCTCAATCTGGTAATTGTCAATAATATTTTCACACAAGGACTTCAATGGTCGTTACAAAATGACAATTACCATAGTTATCGGGTATACTAATTTGACATAAAAATCAAACCTCGCAGATAGATGATTAAGACAATTGTATTATGAAGTAGTATGTGTTAAATGATATATTGAAACATAAGCCAATGAACTGTTCGATTATTAAATTTCTGTCATCAACTCATTTATACATGTATGAGTTCCAGTTATTATTAAATATGAACAATATTGCAATATTTATTCGTTAAAAATTAGTCAGAACAGCGATTTTTTGTAATTGTCAGTTAAATATTGATATTGCCACTTGAGAAAGGAGTACGGTATGTTTGTTATTTTACTTTTAAAACTTGAATTGGACTGGCATTCGCGACAAAACATTTATATACAAGTACCTAACGATCATGTTTAATAATTATTTGAAATCATAAAGTGTAACTACATTGAATTGAGATGAATACAGCCACATTTTCAATATTGCATTCGGAAAGAAAAGTATAACAGCTTAGTTATGATGCAATGAAGTGACACTGAGAGCTATAGAGTTCGTAGGACGATTTGATTCACGGAACACAGAATTTAAATCTCTCATAAATAGGAAAGTAATTGAACGACACCTTCAATACATTTTAATTGCAGATCTCCTGCCTGGCTAGTATAATCACAGTACACACTTTTTCATTAGATAGTTCTGAAGTAAGATTTGATATACAAACATAGACATGACATACGACTGTCTTTATGGACAAATAGGAAAAAATAAATGATGTAGTTTAGATAGCAACATCGATTACAGGTAGGACAAGATAAACATTAACTATAATAACTATGTTATGAATGTGGCAGGTGCAGTGGTAAATGTAATTGATTGATTTTTTTTTTAGTGAATTCGAATTTCAATGCGTACAGTCATGTACATAACTTACAAAAAAGGGATTTGTTAGTGACCGTACTTTGACCTATAATGGTTTTCTTTTACAAATTGTGACTTGGATGGAGAGTTGTCTCATTGACACTCATATCACATCTTCTTATATCTATCGCTATAATTGTTACTTTATGGGAAATACTATTCCAGAACAGGTATCAATTTTGTTTTTGATTATAAATTGAGTATACGTATGTGACATATGACATTTCAGAAATTGTTATTAAATCGACCATTAGTTTGGCTCTCACAACCTTTTCATTCAAGTTGTTCGAGTTATTAACTCAACGACATTATATTGATACTAGTAATCATTATGATTGTTGTTTTGAACTTAGCAAATAGAACTATTTGGGTGTCAAAATTAATCTCATATATAATTAGAGCATCATTAATACAAAAGACTGTCTATAGATTAGTCTAGGCGAGCAAGTTAAAAATACGAGCTAACGTAAGGTTATGTGAACCGGTCATAGTTTTGGATTGTGTTCCATTTATACAAAGATTACTACATTCATACCTATATACATCAATGTAGTTTATATGTATCAAATGACCGTGTTTTTAAGCTAGAAATGTAATTATTTATCTTTTAAATTTGAAAAAAAAAATATATTTGCAAAGAGCGATGAGAAGATTGAATTTTGCCCTGTAACGAATATGGGTCAATTATATATGTCTACATTCGGGAGGTTGAATACGATTTCAACGTATATACTTTGATTTGTTATGATGATCATGGTAGGGGTTAAACAAGTAAATTTTATGATAGATGAGCTACGGAACCGTAGTTGCCATGGTCCTACTGATAACTTTTGACAATTTGCGGACATCAAATTGTCAAAATATATCATAAGAGCTACGGACCTCAAATTGACAAAAAAATAGCATAATGACCATAAGAGCTACGGTCCTAAAGTTTACCCAAAAAGTAATGACCATAAGAGCTACGGTCCTAAAATTGACCCAAAAAATAAGGACCATAAGAGCTACATTCCTCAAATAATCAAAATATATCATAATGACCATAAACGCTACGGTTCTGTAGCTAGAAATAGATGCTAATAAAATGCAAGCACTGTAAATATCAAGGTGGTTTACCATCGGTTAACCATAAATCCTGGTTGAAGTGTTCTTCGTATGTACTTATCCTGGTCAAATTTAAGTACATTATATCGTTTTCGACAACCTTATAAAGAAAGTAAACAATTTTTCTCACTTTTAAAGTTTATGTATTTCATACTTTTTAACGTAAAACGATAAGATGGCAAACAATAGGGATATAAAAATCATCCTTGAATACACACATTTAAATACACTTTCGTGTAAACACGCGATCTTAAGAAGATAGAATTCTTTAATTACTCTTAACTTGCAATTCACATTTGTATGGAAACCAATTGTTAGAGCTGCATAAAGGTATGCTATTATACAACCTTATTAATTATTGAATATTTACCCTACATAACTGGGTTTGAGTTTAAAACACATTTAATTTCGTTTAAATACATACAACTTGGATCAATGTACGCCCACTTGTTCCTCATATAGATCGAATATTGAAAGACCATGTAATTCAAAATGCACAAAATATTATTCGACATTTAGATAACACCCTTATTAATTCAAATCTCACAGACATGTTTGAGATGGGGTGGAAGGGCACATACTTGTCTCATTAATAAGCTATTCCACATAGAATTGTAAGTTAATCGAGGGTTATGTACTTTTACATACTTACTTTTTTTCAGTTTATCATATGCTTGTCAGCATAATTATAAGATGACAATATTACAATCACGAATTTTCTTTACAGTTCTGGTACCATAAACTTTTAAATAAATATAACATGGAGATATATTGAGAAGATGTTGTATGATCATGGAAGTATTAGATTGTCAATATATTACTTCCACGGTATGATTAACAATACCACAACTCTCCAACAGAGACTAAATGACATAGAAGTTAAAACAACTTCAGGTTACTTTATTGCTTTCAACAAGTAGCGAAACCCATACCACATAGCAAGCTTTTAAAGGGACCAGAAATAAAAAAAAACTCACGGCCTGGTTTATGCGAAAAACAAAAACAAATATGATAGGCAGCAATATGAAGATTGTTTAACCGTTATAAATATGTTTTTATTCTCTTGCAGAAAACAAGAATAATAGTTTATAGTCTGGCAAAATGACATCTCAGCAAGCAAAGGTGAATGAAGCCGATCTACAGCCAAATGGAAAAGAATCATCGTCCTTGTCGTATATGCATAATCCACCAAGAATCATGCCTAATTATGGGAAGAGAAAACGCAGCACTCTGCCAAAATCGAACATATCCAGAGTTCTCTTGTATGACAACGCAACACAACAACAACAACTGGATGTTAAACTTTCACATATAAAAATAGAACAAAATCGTGTACGACGAATACTCGACTTACACAAACGCTCTTTTCTGTGGAGGCAGAAAAAACGTCAACAGCACATGGCGGATAATAATATATCATTACCGGACATTCAGCATAATACAAAAGAAAACAGGATACTGAGTAGACTTTCTAGTGAATATTCATATAGACCACCAAACGTACAAGCAAGTTCTTTTAATAATAATTCAAGAACTAAAAGTGCATTTTCGGTTTCTGATCTAGAGGTGCTTAAACTTCCGGAACTCCAAACAAATGGCAAACATGTGATTTTTAAACTGAAAGAGGCGAATGGACAAACGCAAATATTTCATACAATTGATAGTGATGGAATATTTTCAGAATTTGTACCAATGCATTCGTTTTATAACAGAGCATCGGAAGATCCGAGATTTCAAGGACTAGCCGATTCTTTAGCGAGAATTGATATAGAAAGTGATGGGTTAAACGAATTAAGCCCTAGCTACAGAAGTCCAAGATTTTCACGGACGGTACACGTGCTACCGGTGAATACCAAAACTAATGACACTAAAAAATCCGAAACTATGATTGAAGTAGAAGACCATAATAGTAATCATGAAAATGATCATGAAGAGGACCATGACGAAGACAATTAACTAACTAGAATTAAAATGCATTCAAGAGTTAATAGTATTTATTCCATTCAGACCATCACCGAAAATCGTCATGCCTGCGGAAAACTTTATCAACTTTTCCATTGCTCAAGGATTGTCCGTGTTATTTCCAACAAGTTAAAGTTTTGATAAAGATGTTTTTCCATATAGAGTTACGATAGATATACAAATCTGAATTTTTTGGTAAAAATACCAATGAGAAAATTCTTCACTATAGAGACCAAATTACATGAATGTTAACAAATTAAGGTTATCGTACGGCCTTCCAGAAAACCCTTTATCACATAGTCAGTTATAAAATTTCCTGAAATGACAAATTTAAATCAATAAATGCGGGGCAAACTTATACAACAATAATAGAAAATATAAAAAATAAGAAGATGTGGTATGATTGCCAATGGGACAACTTTTCACAAGAGACCAAAATGACAGAGAAATTAACAACTATAGTCCACGGTACGGCCTCCAACAATGCGTTAACCAGATACCACAAAAGCCCCCGAAATGACAAATGTAAGAATGACAACATAAGAACAAACTGTATAAATCAATTTGAAAAGGAATTTACTCATCAGACCGATACAAAGCAGAAGCACATATAACAAAAACATACAGTGGAGGCCGACGTGGCAGGGTATTTATACATCACACAATAGACTTTCACTAACACATCTGAGAGTACTCGGTTTTACCAACAGCCTGTTAGTTCAAAGCCAATACTAACCCTTAGGAAAACAGTAATATTTTACAATAAAGAGATAAAATAAATTGAGTTACGTACAATTTTCTTGCCATGATTCACAATGTACTAAGACTCTCATCTTTATGTCTACTTTTTCAGTTATATTTATAAGAAATAAATTGTTCGATTAAGTAAAAAAAAACATTTTATTTAAAAAAAAAAAGTTGTTTAACTGAATGTGTACTGTTCCGATAACGCCACTTTTTTTTGTTTACATACTGGTTCCCAGTTATACTTTCTGTGTTCCATTTCACAGAGATATAACTTGGGAGTGTTACCAGTAAATGTACATGTGCATATGGTTTACATTGAAATCTGTGGTAACCTTTCATTTGAGGTAGGGGTAGTTCAGGGCATATAAACGATGAAAATATGCCGCACAGCCTTATATTTTGACCTTTGAAAAAAAATTGTGGTGCATATGAACTTTCAATTCTAGGATAAGATTTTTTTCAAAACTTCATAGTAAAAGTGGTACAGTTTTAGCAGCTAAATCTAAAGGAGTTCCTATGGACAATTGCATTGTCAATATTTACAGAAATGCAACCTGTAAAACTCTTGATAAGACTGTTCTTTTGGTTTCTGTGGTTGCCGGTCATTAATTTTCTTGTTAATTTTTTGTGAATAAAACCAGTTTAAAATTGTCCGTTTTTAAATTTTTAAATTATAAAGAAACAAAGGTTTCTCCTCCTTCAGGGAAGTTGACCGCAGATGGATTTGGCTATTTGTAGATGCTATTTTTGTCAATTAGCTCTTCAACTGTTTCGGTTATTATACATATATTCGGCATTGGTCGTTCCATATGGAAGAGAATCAATGAAATTATTGAACGTGTTGTTTTCATTTTTTAAGTAGATCGATACGCTTGATTTCAATCGCAATCTTTCCGTCAAAGTTCTTATTTTTTGTCATCTGTGGGTAACCGTTTATCAGGTAAAAAAATCTTCGTCAGTATGTTGAGCTAAGGGATGAATATTTTATTGGGAATAACTTCTTAATGGCTGCTTCGAAAACTTTTTTTAAATAATAGAATTGATAATATGTATATTTGAAGGCAGGATTATATTAAGTGCTTGTATATGAGAATAAATACAAGAAATATTTTAAAGCAGTCCAAATTACTTTATGACACAGGGATCCAGTTTATCCATATAACGTTTAGATTACTTTATTAATGACGTGCACATGTATAACCCGAGGGATTGGAGACATATAAACAATACAATACAAATATATACACGATGCTAAAATTAAAACATATTTTAAAAATATCATATATATAGAATGAAAAAAGTAGTAGGAATTATGCAGGTGACTGTGTTGTGTCCACTCTCCTCGGTGCAAACGACTTTTTAATGATTGGAACACTAAGCTGCGTAATATCCAATACAGATAGAAGGACTTGCTTTTTATCTGTTTCAGACAATTTTAAAGTCATATGAAACGAGTGACCGGTGAAAAATAATGTTATTCCAATTCTTGAACCAATGCATACAAACATCATAAACTTAGTCTTCTGTGCACGATTTTATCATTTTTTTGGCATAAATTTCGTACAATCGTCATTTTTTTTATCAATCGGTCAGTGTTGTTGTGAAAATATGGCAGGTAATTAAAGTTCGTGTTTTGAAGCCGAAGTTAAACGATTGTCACCTGTTTGTCAACAATCAACAAAAGCATGGATATTGAGAACGTGTTTAACATGTTCAATCAAATAATAGTTTATTTTAAGGACAGCCATGCGTATTGCGATCACCGGGTTTTTACGAGATAGGTCACACTGAGGTCACTTTGCATACGGAAAACATGTCGGGGAATTGTTTCCTGGAAGGAAGCAATTAAAATAAAGTAAACTTCTTCTAAATATGAGCAAATTAAAGAATTTTCTTAAGAAAAAAGTATATGTACATAAGTTTTATAATGAAACTATCCATTGAGTTATAAAAAAAAACATATGCATTTTTTTTCTTAATTTGAAGTTTCTTATGACTTTAAAATTTCTGGAAAAATATAATTCATGTCTTTTCCAGGCTGATTTCGAAAAAAAATATTAGTTTTACATGTTAAGGAAAAGTGGGAATCATCTTCAACCTCATCAATATAACAATGTTTACATATTCAATGTTCTCTTTGCATCATTGTATATATCTACCCTAAATGACGTGAAAAATCAGTGTATAGTATTTCTGGTAAGGTAATCTGTGTTACCCCACCGGCAATAATTCCATTAATCCGACTTTAAGCAAATGAAAATATATAAAAAAAAAAAAAAAACCACCTTAAGCCAATAAAAATAAAAAACAATTAAACAACCTTCCAATCACCAGGTCTACTGAGATCCAATTCCTTAGCGGTTCTAAATGTTAACTCATTCGGTACCTATAATACATTGTCGGCTTTCAAATTTAGTTTTGAGCGTCTATGATGTAGGTGATTCCCCTAAAGGCACTTTGGACGCATATACTTTATCAATTTTTTTTTTTATTGATGATGATGATTACAAAGGTATATATCGCCCTCAATCCTTATTTAAAAAAGATGTATGAAGTAAACCTTATGATTACATATTCAATACAAAATTGATGCAAAATAAACATAAACAGAGGTGGTATGTTTACCAATGCGACAATACACCAAAAGAGACCTAATAACACAGAAATTAACAATTATAGGTCACCGTACGGCAGTCAACAATGTGTAAAATGTTAGTTTTTATAACTTTATTATAAATAACAAACATAACAACAGCAATGAATACACTAAGTTTGTTGTTTTTACATGTGAAAAAAGTCTGAACAATACATTTATAAATAGCAACTATCCATAAATAGTTACGAAATCAATAAATTTCGTTTTATCTACTTTCCAAATCCAAATTGAAGTCTGTATCTGAAAGGAATAAGTACATGATCTATAACATGAACGACACCATTTGTTGCTGAAATGTCCGCCTTTGTCACTTTTGATGAGTTCACAACGACGCTTCCATCTGAAAAAAAATTGTGCACAATTATTGCGTGTCCGTTCGTATATATCTAAGTGGTTATTCTATCCGTTTTGGTCTAGACATTAACTTCCATTGAACAATCGCACTGCGACTCTTGCATGATGCTCTCGAATTATTGGAATGGCTAAGCGCTCACAAACACATTTTTATATATATTTATATATGTAAGTTGACTTTTGATATTTCAAATTAAGTCGGTGTATCATAAAAATGTAAACGTTTTTTTTATTTTATAAATGGAAACTTTCTAATTAATCCCATTTTAAAGTATGAGACGATTACCTGATCAGTACATCCCAATGACCCCATCACACTGTTTTTGAAGTTTTCTCATGTTTTTTTTATATCTTGGAACGGATATAAAAGAAATCAAGTTATGCACATCGGTATAATACTGTACACTAACTTGAAGTATTTTAGTTACTGTATTACTACACAAGAAATAAACTAGTACGAAGTCGTCACCCCCTTTAACATAGGAACCATAGTGGTGTTACAGTATATCATAAAAGCAAACTACCACAAGAATGTGTCCCCAGTACCCGGATGCCCAATCCGCACTATCATTTTCTATGTTCAATGGACCGTGAAAATGGGAGACAATCTCTACTTTGGCATTGAAATTAGAAAGATCATATTATGATAGGGAACATGTGTACTAAGTTATAAGTTGATTGAACTTCATCTTCATCAAAAACTACCATGACCAAAAATGTTAACCTGAAATCTTTAACCTGAAGCGGGACAGACGGACGAACGGTCACACAGACCAGAAACATAATGTCCATAAATGGGGTATAAAAATCAGTTGAAAAGGGTTTAGCTCATCCAATTGGTACAAAGTAGATATATAGTAATTTTGATATAAGCACTGATCTTTACATAATTTGGATCTAAATATATTGGTTTTGCAGCAATAGTGTTTTATTTCTGCCATGGTTACTCGGATATAGAATATGAAAGTACCAATCATTACGTTTGATAGAAAGCTAGTAAAGAAAAGTTCACGAAGTGTTGTTTTTTTCTTATATTTTCTTTAATTTGAAAAAAAAACACATTCTCTTTTGAACACATATAAATTATCTTAAAATGCTTACCACTTCGAGTGTGAATTCGGATACGGTCATGGTGTCTGTCAATTGTTCGTAAGGTTTCTCTGTTGTACAGACCTTCTGAGTATTCTGTATGAGGTACTACGTGGTATTCCAGTATTTCTATAAAATCATAGTACAAAGTATTACTTACGATAACATATTTTAAAATATGTGGCTTTTGAATGTTGCACGTCAATGGGCGATTCGTTTCCGCTATCTAGATATGTTACATATGTTAAACGAGATTATGTTACTGGAAATTATAATTAAGAAGATACGAAAATATATTTGTAAATGATTTCGTTCATTCATATATATTCATTGAAGTACGAAGCAAAGGACAAAATGAAGGATATGTTGAAAACATATATTTTTTTATAGAAATACTTTAAATGTCCATATAAAAAAACTTTAGAAATACTTTAAATGTGTTGTTGGATTGTAACTTATCTGAAGTTTTAATCAACTTACCAAAAAATGATTATGGAGAAGTGTTTAACTTCCAGTAGTAAATATAACATGCATCTCAGGACAAAATCATGTTGATATGAAAAAATAACCCTGCTTTGTACTAAACCGATGGATTTTTAACGTGTTAGTGTACAAGGTTGTAGCTACTTGGATAGAGAATTGCCTCAATGGCACTCATACCACATCTGCTTATATCTAAGGTTGCAGTTGCATCCTTCACCAAAACATTACTATAATTCTAAGCCCACCAGTCTTTGGTCTTAAGAATGAGTGCCGATTGTTTATCATCTGAGCAGCAAATACCAATTTTAAATTTCTTAGTTATCAAACCAACGACCCACGTACTCGAGGTATGCACCGTTTTAAAAGACCATCGAGGAGACCGCTTTTCCTTAAATCGATTCTAAATAAATACATACCTGTAAGAAGACCTTTATTTGATGCTAATTTTGCTAGAAGTGATGGACCAAGACTAGCAAAGGCAGCATTCGTTGGTGCAAATACTGTCAGTGCATCACCTGGAAATTAAAAAAAAAAAAAATACATAAAAGAATGACACCTCTCTTAGCTTTCATACATCCATATTTTTTTCTGTTTAAACAGTATATTTTTTTGATATATTTCTTTCATCCAGTCTTTTCATCAAAAGAGAGAAAGAAGAACTGAAAATATTATTAACTAACAAATGCAACGTTACAAGTCAATACACTATGAAATTTGAAACGTAAACATGGTCGAAATAAAATTTTAAATGCTTTCGCAGATATTTGAACACTGATTTAGAAATTAGTTTTGAAATTGTTGTCGTCTTTTTTTACCAGCAAACTAAACTTGACCTCGGTAACCCTGCATGTTCTCCCTTTCAGGATTTGTACGACTTTCTGAATCATAAGAAACCGCCTTACGCATGAACCTTTTTCATTGGTTAATTCAACAATTTCTTTTTATTTATTATATATTTTGATAAACTGGACTTGTACTGTTTCCTTTTTTTACGTGTATATCAAAACCAATTGTCAATATTTTCGCTAGTTAAATGAAAACATTCTTCATATTCTGCATTTCTGAAAGAGGACGAATACAGTATTGTATTTTAGCAATAAAGGAAAAGGTCACGTTTCAACCCTAATTGTAATTTGCATATACCTTTCAATGCATTAGCGAGACCAGCATTTTGAACCTGAGTCAACAATGTGCTGAGATCGTTGTTACCGACAACCAGGTCTACTATGTCTCCGGTTGGGGGCATCATAACCTTGTTGATGACATGAACTACTCCATTGGATGCAGATAGGTCAAATTTTGTTATTTTTGAACCCTCAACGGTTACAGCCTAAAATAGTACCATATAAATGAGATTTATTATTCATACATTTTTGTAGCAGATGGTTTATAACAACCAGAGTTACATCGAATTTAACAATGAATATATCAAACTGAGGCATCACATGCGATTCTCACCTTGATTTAAAGTGTTTTCTTTTACTAAATATTTCAGAAGTTTACTGATTGATAGTTAAGTCTGGGAAACATTGCCTATATATTTAATTTAGTTCAATTGGGCTTAAAAGTAGCTTCCAGTAGCCGCGAGTAAAGGTATGTCGATACTGTGTGTCCTTTGTCTTTCATTTAGCTGTTTGTGACTTGTACTGATCGGATTAGTCAAGCCCTTTTCTATTTGTTTTTTCTTTGACTATTTTTCTTATGTGTTGATAATACACCACAGTTTGAAGTTTAAGAGATGATCGTTCACCCATATGTTTTACACGAAACATAATATATATATACGAACCAATACTTTAATGGTTGTTGTTTGCCATTCTTGATTTTTTTCGCTTACTGATTGTAAGCATAAATGCTGGATTTTACTTTTAAATTGTTTCGAACTTTGATCGTTTGTGGATGTTTTCCTAATTGTTGAAAACCATGCGGTGACCTATAGATGTTAACATCCATGTCATATGGTCTCCATTAGCAATCGCACGACATCCACTTATATAAATAAGAGATGATAACCTAAATTTTACAATTACTAATTGAACATAAAAAATTTAAAAAAAAAGTAATATTTTGATATCTGTTATAATGATATACTTATAAATTAAATTTTAAAATTAAAAATTGAACATAAAAAATAAAAAATAAAATATTTTGATATCTGTTATAATGATATACTTACATTATTGTGTGAGTAAATGTTGAATCTTATTTTTGTTCCCGCAAGTGTTTCTAACTGAAGTTCGTTTTTGGCTGCTGAGCTTGGTATTGTACCTTTCACTACATGGTACTTTAGAATATTTCCTAAAGCTGTTGTGTCCTTTAGAAGTTCTGCTTCAGTTCCGATGGCGTCAAATGCAGCATCAGTTGGGGCAAAGATTGTGTATGTTCCTGGCAAATATTCATTGAAAAAATAAGTTAGTCATGGAGTTATGTTCTAGTAAGTTGAAGAGTCAAATATTCATTGAAAAAAGAAGTTAGCCATGGGGTTATGTACTAGTAACTCCAAGAGTCAATATGTCGCATTATAATATTTATATGAATAGTACTGTTCATTTCCCATGTGTGTATGTTTTATTTTGTGTAAGAAAGAAAGCAAATATCATAATGGTATTTGTTTTGTAGAAAATAATTAGATTATAACTTATTGGAAAAAGTCATTTCTAAGCAATTCATATACCCGAAAACCATTATTTGGATAAAAACTAAATGTAGAAAATACCTGCAAGTATAGCAGGGGCCAGTCCAGCAGCTGTGACGTATTTAATGAGTTTACTCTCTCCATCAGCTTGTAACACTTCAACAAGATTGCCACACCAGACGCTGCCTACTACAAACAGCAGACCAAAATACTTCAACATTTTAGTCAGTTTAAAGATTCAAGTGTTTAGTTATGATATGAAGATTAAATTTGTAGGCCTGACTCTTTATATTTACCAATTTATAAAATTAAGTCGCACATGTTTGACACGTGTATTTACGTGGTCACCTTAACCTAATATGCGATGAAACGTCTGACCAATCCTGATAAGACACGATTTATATTCATAATTATATTAGGTGACCAATTGCCCGAAATATATAATTCTTATGAAATATTTTCTTACATAACTAATTTGCACTTAAAACTATCTCAGTATATCTGAATCTTTTGAAGACAAAACGCGTAAGTACAAAATTTCAATCCTTGTATCTATGATGAGTTTATTTACAGCCACTGGATCTATGCCACTTGGTCTATGCCACTGCTGGTGTAGATATTATTCCCCGAGGGTATCACTAGCTCAGTAGTCAGCACTTCTGTGTTGTCATGAATTATCATTGGTATGGTCATAATTATAAATTAACTGTCTTCAAGACTTTGAAATTTTGAAATACTAATGATTTTCTACCCCAGGAATATATTACCTTAGCCGTATTAGGCAAAACTTTTAAGAACTTTTGGTCCTCAACTTCGTACTTTATTTAGCATTTTAAACTTATTTTGATTTCTGGCGTCACTGATGTGTCTTTTGAAGACAAAACGCACGTCTGGCATAAATACAAAATTTCAATCCTGGTATCTATAATGAATTCACTGGAGGTAAAAATAAAGGCAATTCTGAACATTCTTTTAAAATGTTATTTCTCTTTCTGTTTTAGGCTTTATTTTCACTTTTTGTTCAGATTAAACTAAAAGATTGCGATATGGTATTTTGACTTTGTCATTCTTTTCTTTTTGTTCATTCCAATGTCTTCATTGCATAAGTTTTCTATATGTAAGGCCAAGCAGAATAATAGAATTGAGAATGGAAATGGGGAATGTCTCAAAGCGACAACAACCCGACCATAGAGCAGACAACAGCCTAAGGCCATCAATTGGTCTTTAATGTAGCGAGAAAGTATGTTTCTTAAATTGTAAATGAAACGCAATCTCATACTAGCTTACTAAAAGTTTGCTCATGGATAATTTGATATAATCTCTTACGGAACCTCTTAGGTTACCCGTATATAGTATCAATTCCTAAAATGTAGCTCCTAGCTTTTCAGCGTATTTACGTATCCGTGGCTTTCGAATTAGAAAGTTTGAGCGTTCCTGGTACTGGAAATCGCGCTTCAAACTGACAATACGTATCAAGTGTTCCAAACTCTACGTAACATAGTAAAGAACACATAACCTCTGTTTCGGAGTTTTCAAGTGTTTATTTCACAAACTTAATATTTCAAACCAATCCCATATACATGTTTCGATTTTGAATGTTCTTGAACTTCGTATTTACTGTGGCCGTTCAACAGTTTATATTTTAGTGCCAATGATGAGTCTTACACAGACGAAACACGCTTCTGTCATTACAAAATAAAAGCCTAGTATCTTTGATTATTTTTTTCAACCCATGGATCGATCCTATAAATGGTGGACGTTCACTTCTCGAGGGTTCACCAGGTCAGAAGTCAACCCACGTGTTCGAGCATATCATGTTGGACGTTTCGTTTTCGAGGGTTCACCAGGGCAGAAGTCAACCCACGTGTTCGAGCATATCATGTTGGACGTTTCGTTTTCGAGGGTTCACCAGGGCAATAGTCAACCCACGTGTTCGAGCATATCATGTTGGACGTTTCGTTTTCGAGGGTTCACCAGGGCAATAGTCAACCCACGTGTTCGAGCATATCATGTTGGACGTTTCGTTTTCGAGGGTTCACCAGGGCAATAGTCAACCCACGTGTTCGAGCATATCATGTTGGACGTTTCGTTTTCGAGGGTTCACCAGGGCAGAAATCAACCCACGTGTTCGAGCATATCATGTTTGACTTTTAGTTCTCGAAGGTTCACCAGGGCAATAGTCAACCCACGTGTTTACTGTTCTTTAAGGGGGTAGGCCTTTGTAACACCAATATTTTCCGCTCGGTTAATTTTTCTTATATTTACATCATTGAAAATGTAGGGTCCATGTATCATCTGCCGAAGTCTTACGGAAATTCATTTTATGTTTAGGATAAATTGAATATGACCAGTTTTGGGGTACCCTAAAAACGATCGAAAACACTAGTAGATAAAAATCATTGAGTGTTTTTGCACATGTTGTCATTAGAAATACCCCTGACTGTTAAATTGCATAGAAAAAACATATATTCAAGTAAATCTGAAATATCATGGTAATAGACAGAACGTAAAAAAAAAACGGGTTTTAATAATTGATGCACCGAAAGTCATGCCATCTGAGATAAGACATTTTTTTTCAAATTTTTCCAGAAAACATTTTTGTCGTTTAATTCCTGCAAAAAAAATGTTCAAACATTCATTGGTTATTAATCTTTAAAATTACAAAATTTTATCGAATTTTACCGTTTGAAATTTTCAAAATTTATCAACAAGTTGGCTAACAAGGCACACGAAAAAAAGTAGAATTTTGGGGCACAATTCATTTTCCCTTACAAAACCTCATACAGACTGTTTTTGCAATCTTTAAATGTGTAATAGTTAAAGGAGTACTGTCCCAACGATAATTTTATTAATTTTATAAGGAAAAAACATTAATATTTAGTATGGTACGAGTATTCTTGGACGAGTTGACATAATTTTTTATCACAACTGTTTATTGGTTTCTCTCCCCAGACTACAAAATGCCCCTGTCATCAATAGCAGACGCTATCAGAAATCATTGTTTTAATAGTCTGTCAATATCTAAGTACTATCTTTGTGTTAATGGTGATTATCTATGAGCATAATTTAAAGCTTGTACTAGGATTGATGTTTAGATCATATCTAAATATATATACATGTATATAAAAAAACACAAACAGTAAGTACACACTCTGTATGAATGACTTATCACTAAAACCATATTACTTCATTATTTAGTTCATATGTTAGATTCAAATCTAATTTCCCAAAACTTCAAAGGATTTTTGCTAAATGATGCCACAAGGTCCTTTAGTCAGTAAAGTGGCCCGAGAACTCATCAGACTCAGTTCATTGCCATGGGTGTTTTTATTTAAGCATTACATGTATGAATGGTAATTTTCTACCTTTTTATCCATTCATTAAAAAAGATGTTCTTTAGTTTAATGTTTGATGGTGTCAAACATGTAGAGCTTACTGGTTCTGTCTGCATCATTCTCACAGCCAAATGTAAACAACATAAATGCTTGATCACTGTTTAATTTACTGCTATGTTAAAACGCACTAATGACTTTTAATTCATGTGTAAGATTTGTCTCTCATACACCATGTCTACCCCTCAACTTCTAATCTAATTTGGCCTTTCAAGTATTTTGATTTGGGCTCCACTGGTAAGTATAATGTGGAGGATACGCGTTTAGCGAATCAAGTTATAAGTATGAATTATTTTTATGAGATTTAATATTCGACTTTGGTTTATTTGTCTTGCTTTTCTGGTAACTACTTCCATAAACATATTTTGAATAATACTGCACCTTATGTTGGTGTTGATATCAATTCAATCTTGTTAAGAAAAGGTTCCATTATTCCTATGCAGAAACGTCGTTATTGGTGAGCTTTTTGCAGTTCAAAGTCTAGATATTCTGACGGAAGTAAGATAAGTGAATAACAAATATATTCAAAAATAAAATACTTGTATCACAGAATAAAATTAACGACAGGTCGACATTGCGCGTTCTGTATACTGATGCGATTGATGTTAATAATTCCCGGAAAGAGAATATCCGATCATATCTATCCGAAAAGGCTTGAAGTGACAAAAATAAGTTTCCTTACCGATATTTTAAACAAAATCGTCAATACTTTAAACGAATTTAATAATCAAATACAAAAAATCAACATTCAAAATTCAGATTCAAAATAAACGATGAACTCTTACAGGAGAAGTGCGATTTTTAAACTCATTAGAAGAAAACAAAGTGATAACATTTATGGCAATACATGGAAACCGATTAAAAGAAAACAAAGTATTTAAAAACAAAAACCACTCTGCACGTTACAAACCCTACACAAAACTCAGAGTGATAGCATGTACCCGAAAAGGTAAGCATATTAAAGTATTAACTATAAGAACCACAATGATAACAATGCGAATAATTTATTGCAATACACATTTCTGAATCATTTTAGCAATATTTCAAAGACCAATCCAATTAATAGCTATTTTATGAATCACTAGCTTCCGTCTTACTCTTTAACACTAAATTTGCGTATCAAATAATACTATCATACACCATAACTATTTACTAAACATTTAAAAAAACCGACAATAATATTCAAAAAATATTGACGTTTAATGCAGAGGTTATATCAAAATATACTATATATTGCCTCGGGTAATAAACACACGTAGGATTTTACTTAAAGGGGCACTAGCTACGAGATATATAAAAAATCTAAAGTTTGATTTTTTTTCTGTTCAATCAATAATGAAAGTGAAATAGTGAAATAACAATTGGCTTTTTGCAGCCAAAAAGGTTCAATTTTGTCAAATTACGCTAAGAAACATTGATAATTAGTTATTCACTTGCAAGTGAATGAGTCGACCTCTTTAATTCCGTATTCATGTGTACTTAAATTTAACCCCTAGCTAGAGATTGACAACGCATGCATTGTACGTGACGGTGTACCGGTTATTTAAAGAAAAAGAATGTCAACAATGAAAGTGAAACTACGGTAAATCATTTGATTACTAATTCGATGCACATAAAATCATTCTTATACGGTGAAAAACAAAGAGAAACATCTATTTTTAATCTATAAAATCAAATCAAACAGACCTATAAAAGTCCAATTGCACGTGGTTTAATCTATTCATATCTTTATTTATATATTTACATCGCTTATATGGTCATCTGAGGTCAAATCGATAGTTAATTAGATGGCGTCTGGACTAAAATACACACGAAACGAACCTATATATTATCTACCCCATGCTCTTTAAACTGTTTATTTTAGACTTTTGATAGTTTGGATAAATGTTTTACATTGTTATAAATCAAACATGAGAATTTGAGTCAAATCGGTGACCATGTATTTGACAGCTAGTGCCCCTTTAACAGTTGAGATATGCGATTCCACACTTGAGAGATTTATAAATATTGATACGAATGGTGGGTTTATACACAACGTGATTAGTTAAAATATTTAAAGATGATTATCAAGTAAATTCTGCATGGAAATATTATGACCATTACCTTATACAACTGAACACCAATTAACTTTTGCCTACCACTAATGGTTCCCCTTGAACTGATATAATCGCAAACTAATACATGTTAACAAAGCAACATTTTGAAAAGACCATGACTAAGGAGGCGGAGTCAAACAATTAATCTCCTTTGAAATGAGATATACCAACGCTTATACAACTGCGTACCAGATATAATTGACATACCACTAGTGGTTCCCCATCAACTGACCTAAACACAAACTAATACATGTAAAATAAGCAAAAGTTTCATAATAGATAAACCATAACTGAGTGGCTGAGCCAAATAATCGCAATCGAAATGAGAAGTGCCAATGCTATTGCAACTACATACCAAATATGATTGATCTTTCTCTTGCGGTTTACCACAAACTAGACCTAATCACAAACTAATATATTGATGATGCCGCCGCCGCCGGAAACAACATACCTATGTCACCCTTTTTAATTCTATCAAGCGAGACAAAAAACAAACGTCATCTCGGGTAACCTATTAAGAAATACACATTACACATGAGCAGTCATAACCATATGTTTTGTGAGTTTTAAAATCTAAAACGCTTCGAAAGCGGTCAAAAGAAAAAAAAATACAACAAAAACATATATGATATATATATTTTTTAAATTTACGACATGCATTTGTTTTATTGATGAAGGTAGATTAACTGTGAACCGTCAGGGTTTTATAGAAGGGAGAAGAGGTTATTATTTTGCAACGCTAATGATCCATTTTTTTTATTGTTAGTATTTTGACATATGCGTGAACTAACGTAAATGACAGCTTCAATTTCATAATGGAACTAATAGACAACTTGCTGCGCGTTTTGTAAAAGAGGACGTCTCTTTAAATACGTGTGATCTGATCTATTTTCTGTTAGGTTTCCTTCTACTTCTTTCTGCTTTCAAAAACTGTTGCTTGTGCGCACCTGGTGGTGGTTATGAAATTTGTGTTGTTTGCATTGCCATCAGTATCATACATTTTATGCTACATGTGGAACAGGATCTGCTTACCCTTCCGAACACCAGAGATCAGCCCCAGTTTTTAGTGCGGTTCGTGTTGCTTATTCTTTTTGATGTTGGGATGTATAAGTGCCCAGCCACTTCCATTCTGTGTTTTAGTCAGATGTATTTCTATTTATATCCTTCTGATGCGGGAAGTTTTCTTTAACTGGTTTTATAGTTCGTTTTTATGTTGTATTTTTTCACAACTGTTCGAAGTTTTTTTTTTGGGGGGGGGAACCCGTTAACATGTTAAACCCCGCCACATTATGTATGTTTGTGTCTTTCCCAAGTCAGGAGCCTGTTATTCATTGGTTGTCGATTGCTGTGTTTCATACTTATTTATTAATATTTGTTTTTCATTTCTTTTTTGTGCATTAATTAGACCGTACGTATTATCGTTTGAAATGTTTCACATTTGTCGGGGCCTCTTATAGCTGTCTATGCGGTATTGTCTTTGTTCATTGTTGAAATAATTTCTGGGTCGTGTGGTGTTTAGCTTGAGAAGAGATGTCTCAAATGGCAATCACATCACTTAGTTTTTTATAGTCCAGGATTGTTTGAGACAAAATATTATCTTGCATATCTATGATGAGTTTAGTTGATGAGTTTAGTTATGTGAAACATCATTATTAAAACAAAAGTTCACTTCTCCATCATTTCAATTTCAATGATGCTTTAAAATATATCTATTTCAAGGAGGAAGGGGTATATTTCCATACTTGAGGGAATTCAAATATTTCCAACTACAATAAAATTTCACAAGGAATAATGATACTGGTTTTTAGTATATTTTAAATAATCGCCATACGTCTTCTGTACTCTTGTATTTATGTCCTTTAAGTAAATAAAAGCACTTACAACTAGCGTAACAGATGGTGTAAAGAAGGGACTTTTTACGTATTGTATCGTTGCAAATAAATGTTAGCACTTCTTCCACAATTTCCTAGCTTTGAACGTATCTAAAGAGACAAATATAATTGCTCCATTTGTCCTACTGTATTTAAGTCATTATATAACCACTTTTTTGCATTGTGTAAATGAAGGTTGCACACATGTGGCCGACATAAGACTAAAATGAATAATGAAAAAACATATAACCACTTATTGCTTCATGTAAATGAAGGTTGCAAACATGTGGCCAGGATAAGAATAAAATAAATAATAAAAAAATCCATTATTTGGTGTTAAAACGGATCACAAATACTTGTACATGTAGCTGAATAATAAACTAAGCATTTTTTTTTTTACCATATAATGTTAATACGTATAAGCCCGGAATTAAGTATAAAGGTACATGTATTGGTTTAACAGTTCTCATATTTTATTATTTTGTCCTTTCTATGTTTGAGTTGAGAGATCCAACACAAATAAGGTGATGTTACATAAAACTAATGCATATTTTTTTCTTCATTTAAGTTTGATTATACAGATTACCTGATTGTACCTATATACAAATGATAGTTTTTTATACTATTTATAAACATGACAATCAATAAAGAAGATTGTCAAAATATGTAAGATCTTATAATTAACCCAATTACATATACAGCTATATTGAATTCAATTTGTCTATTTAATCTTAATGACATACTTTTTCATTAACAACATTGTACGGAGCTATTACTAGATTTATTTTATTTGACTGGGCGGAGTTTAAGAAGTTCGCTCATTTAAGACCAGTCCATCTATAGACAGGAGTTTTGGGATAAGCTCATCAATGAAATGTCCAGTAATTCGTCCCATATCATACAGTCAGATCCTTTGTATTTGCGTTTAGTGACACTGATTAGTGATTAGAATTCAATAAGTATTATAACGGCAATCATCCTTATTACACACATCTTCAAATAGACTGTCCTTATGCAAATCAAAACATAAGCTCCGCCCGATCAGTTGAAATAGCATTGTTAATACATATGTCCAGATTATACTAGTGTAACTAGCACACTATTGTCAGTTATAAATTATTTTCCAAATCCAAACGTAGTCCTGTGTTTGCGTGGAATAAGCACATGATCAATCACGTGAACTATACCATTTGTAGCTGGAATATCTAATTTTGTCACGTGTGCATTTGAGTTTACTACAATTCCTGTATCTGTAAAATAAAATGTACATTTCGTATATAAAAATTAGCTTTTATAAATCAAAAGGTTTTTACGAAAATTTCATCTCGGCTCAAATGTCTTTTGTTGTAATATTTTTAGTTCTGTTCCTCGTTTAAATATTTACTACAAGGTATACATGAGTTAAAAAACTACTAGTTTATTCAAAACACTAATGCATACATATCCCGTTGTACATAGATAACATGTAAGGAGGAAATGTAAACCATTGATATATAATATATAAATTTATAGATTCTAGCTTTCGAAGAAGTTTTCGGTGCACTTGATACCAATAATTTGGAAGGCCTTTAATATGTAACATTTGAAATCTTCAACTCTGAAATGTATACAATTCTTATTTGTTTTATTTTTGTTATCTGTTTGTGAAAAACCTATAAACGTTTTCACTCCAGTAAAACATATATTTGGATTTAACCCAGCTTCCGTAAAATTTATTGAAACTCACCTGACACACTTAGTGTAATATATTCCGATCGAAGTAACGTTCCTCGAGAGAATCGGTTATATAAACCAGATGAATATTCTGTATGTGCTACTAAATGATATTCCAAAACATCTGTAATACAACTAGTAATGATTTAATAATATCTGTTGTTGGTATAGTGACATCTTATATGCTTTTATCGCTGATATTGATTGATTTCAAACAAACACAAAACACAAAAAAAAAACCCACCCAACAAAACATTTCAGATATAAAAGGATAGAGGACAAATAATAGAAACAAACAAAAAAGCCATTAAAAAGGTTTATATCGTCTTGTTCTTTCATCTGCTAACCCTCCCATAGAATAATAGACCATAATGCGGTTAGATGGGGTTAGGTTGGGACCAGTTTGTAGTTTTCTATGCTGTGTTTCGTAGGATCAATTGCATTTCGTCGGTGTTTTGCCATGGCGTTTTTTAGCATGTGTGACTTACGAGTTTTGAATTTTCTTTTAAAATTTAAGTTTTAAACATCTCCATCTTTAAAAATTGACTTGTTTAGTGCCAGAAAATGCTAGTACGTTAGTCTAGCTTACATTGGAATGATTTGATATGTATGTCTAAAATTTAGTCTCCATATAAAATCCTGTCCACAAAATTAAATAAATAATACAGTTTTACAGAGTTGCTAATTAACAAATACATTTATTCAACATCTACATGTATTGATATTTACCTATAAGTAGTTGTGTATCACTACTCAATCTGCTTGTAACATTTGCCGATAACCTTGAAAATGCTGCATTAGTTGGTGCAAATAGTGTTAAAGGATCAGCTGTGTGTTAAAATGAAGCTGTCGTTGACAATTCATAGAGATTATCACGATAAAAAAATATTTATTGCCAAAGAAAAACACATTTTTTTCGTTTTTCAGTCATTCCCAAATAATGGGTACAATTCGAATGTAGACACTGTTAAAAAATAAATTTCAGCTGAGCAGAGAGAGCGTGCCGTTTTCTTCTGTGTCTATATCTAGTCTGTCACTTTTTAAAGTTTTACTTACACCATTTTAGTTGTTTTCAAGTTTTAGCATTTTTTGTAAGACAAGGTAAGTATGAACGTATCGGAGGTTAGTGTTGTATAAAGTCACCTTAAAAATTGCATTAGATAAAAACACAAGATGTAAATCAAGGCCCATGTGAAGTGGGTTACATTTATCACCATAACAAAATGATTTATACGTATTATTCTGTAAATATTGAAAGCAAATACCAATTTTAAGGTATGAATTAATATAGCGTTTAAAAAATATTCAAATTAGTAGTTTTCACAACTTATTTAGTAATGAATTTAAACTAATGAAATGTTATGTTGTATAGTATTCTAGTTTCATAATACAGCTTTCCAGGAAAAACCCTATTATATATGTTTTGAATCACTGGTATGTATTTTTTATGCTTGTAAATCCACACCCCCATCTTTGTTACGGAGGTTAATATCAAACCAGTACCTAAATGCTGATACATAGTTGCACTCAACTCTTTAATGCTGGCTTTTCTAAACAATTTATTGACATTACAAACTAAAAAACTATCAAGTTATATGTTTCTTTTAGTCAAATGGACTTGTTCTTGTCGAAATCTCCCAACCGATTCATGAACTTTCACTCAGAAATATTTTTACCTGAACCGAATAATGTTAACCTTAATTTTATATTAAAAGTTACCAAAAATTAAAAAGTATTTACCATATTAGAAAAAAAATATGATTGTTCACTGCCCTTATATTATGCTCGACTATGAAGTTTTTGAGTCAATTAGTTTCAATTCGAAAATTTCTATCCTCCATAACGACAATTAAAACCTCCATAACGGACAATTCCAGTTCTTACCAACACCAAACATATAAATGAATGTAAATATTGGAATTAAATGACAAACAATACAACAGAATTAAACATTTTTCTTAGTAAATCCTTAACGAAGAAGAGTAAAGTCCTGTTAGAGAAAAACACTTTTTTTCCTTAAATTTCTATCCTCCGTAACGTAAATCAATGATGTCTTCTATGATTGACATCACCTTTTGATATTTATTAGTGATAATTGATGGACTGATTTGGTATCTATAACAATGTACAAGAATTTCAATTGTAATGATCGTGTTTACATGCATGTTTGGATTTTTTTTTATTTGCATAACCTCCGTTACATTGATGAGTCCTAAATAATCTTGAAAATGTTTGCTATACACAGCTGTTAAAGTTATGATTGTCGTCGTATTTACACAAGTTGTGTTGTAGACTATTTAATATCTAAGAAAATGGCTGATATAACGTTTATAAACGTTATAATGTTGCTCACATAATAGGGAAAAAATAAGTTCACCTACCTCTCTCAAAGCAATAAAATTTTTCTCAATATCTGTATTTTGTTTGTCTGTTTCCTTTATAATAAATGCTGTCTGCTACAAATATGACTTTTGGCAGTGTCAGCAACCGCTGATACTGATAAAAAAAGTCTGACAACGTAACTGTAAATAACTGTCACGGAGGTTATTAAAACGGAGGTTAGTTTTATTTTCATTATACATGGAAATATGTAACAATATTGTTGAGTTCCTTTCTCAAAACTAAATATTGAGAAGCTTTATGGGTGCTTTCAATGAAATAATCATTATTTTCAGTTGTACTTGGTTAGTACGTTCCAAAATACGCGTTACGTAGGTTAGATTCTTATATGCGACAATCGAAAAAAAGAGAAAAAGAAATTTTTTTTTATTTTTCGTTTCATTGCAATAAAAGTTAAAGGCAGGATTTTAAAATTTGATGTATCAACTTTGCTTAAAGTTAGTTTGGGCATGTTATCCAATCATATAAATATGTTTTGACTGTACCTAAAGATACGTTACGGTAGTTTATACGTTTATCGGCGACATTGGTTAAATGGGTAAATCAAAGTGTATATTATAACTTTTGATTCTAAAATATTTTTGTGGTTAAAAATCAATATAGTGTCAAATAAAAAGTGTAAATCTAATCATGATTCAGATGAAATTAAGTATTTTAATTCACACCGATATTTGGAGTTTTTCTTGGCGACATTCGGAATTCGTGTGATTTCCGTATTTTGAATAGCAAATCACACAAATATATTTACGATTTACATCACAAAAGAATATGATTTTTTTTAGTATACATATTAATCACTTAAAACACGAAAAAGATTATCTGTTACATATATTAAGCTTGCATTTTGTGGTTATTTGTCGGCGACACTGTAATTTTGTAATTGTACCCATTTTTTTGGGAATGACTGTTTTGCATTCCATGCTTCAACAATATAATGCAAAGACGTTTCAATCAAAATAGTTTAGGACAAAACAACAAATAAAGTAAAGAGGTTTGCATTCTTTTTAATGTGTGTTTTTTATGAACATATCATATTATAATTTAATTTTGGATGTAACGCGTCTTGTTTGTTTGACGGTGTTTTGTTTATCAGGGTTGCGTTAAATATCGTAGCGTTACATAGGGCTACATAGATTTATGACTATTGATCGTGTAGCTAGCTTAATTGCTACATAGATATTGATAGCAGCTAGGCTAGCATCTCGTTCAGTAGACAAAAATCTACATAGCCGCTACGATATTGAACGCATCCCTGCTCATAGACATAATTTTGTCATTTGACTGTGACGTAATCAACGTTTTTTCATGGTTTACTCCGGTTTGAAATTGAATTTAGAATTAAATTATAAGAAATGACTGTAATATGTTTTATGTCTATTCGAAATAAGATAAAAACTGTGGTGCACACGATAAAATAACTTGTAAAAAGGTAAAGGAGTAGGTTCAGTAAGACCACGATTTGGCCCCAAAATATAGCAGTTTTACAAAATTGTTAAAATGTAAATTTTAGGTTATTTATAGGAAACTAGAATGCTGTTGCTACATAAATATGGGCATTTTTTGACAAAACAATGTACACATATCATGTATATCGGGGACTAGCATCATTAAGTCATGCTAAATTACTGAAATCTTCATAATTTTAGCATATTAGTTCAATTTTAGACGGTTTTCGTCTTAGATGAAAGTGGCCGCATTTGTGTTCATTCTTTATATTGAAATGTAAGTTGTATTTGATGATAATAGATACCATTTATAAAGGTTGAGGAAGAACACGAATGCGGCAACTTTCATTTTGACAAAAACCATCTGAAAAGTGACATTGTTTGGCATATTTGATAGATTTTTCATATTTAAACTTGAATCGGAGGGTTTTAAATTAGTAAATCAGTTAAAATCTTTCATATAAAGTAATGGAATCAACTGAAATAGACACTTAGGTTAAAAAGTGTCTAAAATCTTTCGTCAGATGAACTTGAAATTTGAGGCCAAAGTCGGCCCTTACCGGACCTACTCCTTTGAAAAAGGAAAACATTATACACGATACTAACTTTGAATAAGCCCTGCAATACTTGCTTTCTGGAATAATGACAACAAAGTGCTTAGATCTTTGTTCCTTGATACGAGATCGGTAATTCCTCCGGTAGGTGGTATCATAACTTTGTCAATAACATGGACGATTCCATTCGAAGCATCCACGTCATCAAAAAAATTTAGAAATTTTGGCACCTTCAACTGAGACTGCCTATATGAAAGATGAAAATAAGAAAAGTTTCAGTTTAATCATTAGTAAAATTATGCAATGCAGTAAAAATGTATTTGGATACGGAAAGAAGTCAATAGCATCAAGAAGTTAATTTCTCACAATAAAGATTTAAATTGCGCTATCATTTTTACTAAAAGTAGAAAATGATCAGTTTTATATGTATATATAATCTCGGGAATTCTCAAGCTAGAGAGAAAACAGTACGTGTAGCAATAGATCAAGATTGCATTTCAAAAAACAGATAAACTCATTACACATTGCAATCACAGTCTGCAAACAAAATATAACGTAGTCAATAACTTTATAAACGGATAGCACTTACATTGTTATGACTGTATTTATTGAATCTTAATTTCATTCCAGCAACCGATTCTACTGTTTGCTCATCCTGCACATCATATTTCCTTATAACTTTATTTGTCAGGTGGTATAACAATATGGTGGTAAGAACGTTTTTATCAGAAAGGAGTTCTTGTTCTGTTCCAAGAGCGTCAAATGCAGCATTTGTTGGTACAAAGATTGTGTATGTTCCTAAAGCAAATTATAAATAGCAATAGGGTTTCTTGAAAAGTAGAAATTTTTCTCGTGTAATGAAAATAGTAAAATTTACAATATTAACTAAACCACTTGGAAAAGACAAAGGGTGACAAGGAATGACACACGAAACCATGGCAGAAAGACGGGTAACAAGAAATTCGAAGACGAAAGAACTACAAGGGAAACTTATAAAAACCATATCACACAGACGGAAGACGTGAAGAGTCAAATTTGGAATATCAACAAGAAATATAAGGCGTGAGTCCGTGAAACTATCGCATTGATCACTAGATTTCAAAGTCAGTTGTTAATAAGCATTTAGCCTGTAATAACCCTCTATTAAGGAAATGAACAAAAACACAAGTCTCAGAATATAGTAAAAATTAGGAAAAATGAATATTTGTATATATCATTATTATATGTGCTGATATACAACAATAGATTAACAAAAAGAAAGGTCATATCTATTCGGACGGAAACTCTGCGATAAATATTTTACTGAAAGATTGTATTGATAACAATTAATTTATATCTAAGGTATCGTTTAGGCAGTTTAAATCTCTCTACAATCAAGTAAAAGTATGAAATGGCCTATATCTGTACTCGACTGTACTGATGTTTCCTCGACCAGTTTGAATTGGTCTGACTTTTACTTGATATTACTCGACCCCAGTTTTAACCGTACTCGACTGTACTGATTTGTACTTGACCCTTACCTTTGACATTGAAATAGTCTGAACTATTACTCGACCAGTCTGAAACAGTCTTAACCCGTTCTCGACCCTATTTTCAGTCTTAACCATACTTGACTAAAGGTCTAAATAATACGCGACCTGTCTGAACCGTACTTGACCAAATAACCTCTACCTTTTTAAAATTCTAACTGTTAAAATAAATTTCTTTTTAACCGACATGACAACAGCCACACTAAAATAAAGATATATATAAAACAGATTTTTTACATCCTTACATCATTCTCAAATTGATCAAATTATCTAATGTAAAAAAAAATATTTTATTAGTTTTAACGTTTGAGAGTTTTGCTTAGAAACAAATTTGTTTTACCTAAAAACAACAGTTATATTGAGGGTAATAAAACCCTATTGAGGTGCTTTTTTATCTTAGTTTTCCTAAAAAAAAAACTACATAGGTTTTATGTTTACATACGATATTAATATAATTACCTTTTGTATCGGGTACCAACAGCCAACAAAATCACTTAAATTGTTTAACCTTATATTAGAAATATATATTTTTTTATAATTTGGGATAAATTGTACATGATATATATGAAATTGAAAAAAGAATAAAAATAAAGAATTATAGAATTTAATAAAATTAATACAATTGTTTGTGTGATTAGTGGTCAAGTATTAATTAATACCTCTTGCTTATGGCAAACTCATTAAACAGATCATACCTGGTCGGTTAGTGTGAATTTCTAAATAACATTCATCCAAAATTGAAACATTCTGTGTACAACTTAAATCGTAAGACCTTTTTTAATTCCCAAGTTATTCACGAGTCTAAGAAAAAAGGGGATTTTTACCTGTAGAACACACCTGTACTGAGGTAGTTATACATTTAAAGTGTCTCCAATTTTCATAAAAATTATCTAAATTTAATTGAGATAAATCTCTTTTTTTAAATTATATTGGAACACATTTCTGATTTTAAAAGGTTATCAAGGATTGCTGTATGGAAGCTTTATTATAATGATTATATAAATTCATGGTTTTACAGAACAAAAATGTCATTTAAAAATTTATTAAGTTGCTTTATACTATTTTACATGTATATATATCTTATTACAAAAAATAAAATAATGCATTACTCAATTAATCTATATATGCTCAAGTTTAAATTATGAAAATTGTCTAGTTATATCTGAAAGATTCAAAGCAATTTGAATAACATGGAAATTATAATAAACTCATCATAGATACCAGTGACAATTCAGTTTTAAGATGATTTGATCAGCTTGTCTTATTTTCTATTTTAAAGGTAAGATATATTTGCAAGTGTTAATAAATATGGTGTTGAAGTTATATATGTTTATTTTGAAATTTTTGGTTTAAATGCTACAATGGATACATTTATATTTATAAATTGTTGTTTAAATTTCCAAGATAAAAAGCTGTTCCTAAATTGATAAAATACAATAGATAGATACAAAAAAATATTTTAAGTTGATTCAGACTTTGTCCAGTATGGTTCAGACTAAGTCGAGTATTGTTTAGACTAGGTCAAGCATGTTTTAGACAAGGTCGAGCATGGTTCTGACGTGTGTTTAAAATGGTTAAGTACTGGTTCAGACTATTAAAATTGTTCAGACTACAGTCGAGTATTATCAAGTAAATTTCAGACTAATTCAGATTGGTCGAGTAAAAATCAGCACAGTCCAGTACAGATATAGGCCATTTCAGACTCTTACTGGTTTGTATTGTTTGGATTAATGTCTTTTGACAACACACTATTTTGGTTTGAAATATCTTCTTACAATTTCAGATTTTTCTATATACAAATTATATTATGTTTCTATTCAGAAAAAGAAAAATGTAAATGTTTATCACATATTTGTTTATATATGCAATAGATGCTATAGCAAAGGAAAAACGAAACAATGAAACTAAATCCATTACTGTGGTCACAAAAAAGAAGAATACAAAATTAAATACATGAATAAATAGTGCATAGATATATAAAAAAAACCAGATGTGGTATGATTGCCAAATGAGACTGCTCTCCAAAAGAGACCAACCAAAATGACACAGATATTAACAACTAAAGGTCATCGTACAGCCTTCAACAATGAGAAAAGCCGTTACCGCATCGTCGGCTATAAATGGCTCCAGCATGACAATGTAAAACAGTTCAACTGAGAAAACTAACGGCCTGATTTATGTACAAAAAAAAGAACGAAAACCAAATATGTAACACATAAATCAACAACAACCACTGAATTACAGGCTCCTGACTTGGGACAGGCACATACATAAATAATGGGACAGTGGTATAACAGTACAACATAAGAACGAACTTTAAAAATTAGTTGAAAAAGTCTTAACTCATCAGATGGACAAAAATACAATTGGAAGTGGCCGTTCTACACTTGTTTTTCAATAAATATATTCATATATATTTTTACCAATGTAAGTGGAACATTACAGGATACAACAAGAGGAGCTTGAACTCTTATTTTAATCTCAATTTAACAAGCATATTTGGAAAAAAGAAATACAAGTTAAAAATCGTGTTCTTCTTAAAATTCTTTTGTCACACGATCATTGTATTTTGAGCTCTACTTGTTGATAGGGCATACTTATTATTTGCAGAAGTCCTAAATTTTACTACACTATTAATTTGAATACAATGTATAAAAACTGTTTGAACAAAAATATTGAATTTCAAGGAAAATGCAGTATTTCATAAAACAGGACAAAACCAAATCCTCGATTGTATCATTCAAGGGAACGAATCGGATAACACTATTTTACTCCTGACTTGTACATGCATTCAATAGAAACTGGTGAATTAAAAAAATGGATTTATAAGATTCTTATTTACAATGTATGTCTGTATAAAAATTGAGACAAAACAAAAGTTAAAAATGTTAGTAAAAAATCATGGCGTCACATTAAATGAGAAATAACATCGCAAAACTCTCATTAAAATGTGTGTTCAAGTTTGTCGTTTTTGCATGATTATAAATATGATTAGAAGCGTTTAAAAGAACAGTCCTACATCTTTCAATATTGTTTACCTTCTTATGAGTACTCTTTTAAAAAATACTTTCTTGCCCTCGAGATACTACTGAAATATATATGTTAAAAATAAAGTGCCAACTCTATTCTAAATTTTGATTGATATTCATTATATTTGACAAAGCTTACAGTAGAACCTGTCAATTGTTTTCTGCAATTACATATGACTTATTGTTACTTTATACGCTACGTCGAACAATTCTACCCACACTTCTTCCTTTTTAAGTATCGCAAACACACATATTAAAAAAATATATTATGTAATATTAAATTGATATATTGATCTTACCTCCTAATATGGTATCAACTAATCAGCAGGCTGTCGCATACTGGATCAGTCTTGACGCGTCATTAAATTTAAGTACCTCAATCAGGTTACCACCTAAAACACAATGAACAGCTAGAAAGATGCAACAATACATAAACATGTTCAGACCATTTAATCAAAACTGCAAAGATAAAATGAAAATCGTCAATAGTTGCAGTTAAACTTATAGTAGGGTTTGTTTATTGACTACGTAGGATTTCCATGGTTATTTTGAAATTATAAGATATTGACCACATTAAGTCAAACGTGAGAGATTATTTAGACATAGCTTCATTATCGCGTTTTACATAATTCAAAGGTGACTCTGTTTTTATCTTAACTTTCCTCCAATTAGATTATAATGAAAATACTAAGTCACATAATATATATCAATACCAATACCAAATTATTTATTACAGTGACATGTGTTTTATAACAATAAACAATATTTCAATAAGCGGTTGCAAAATTACATGTACCAACACCCGGTCCTTTGGACCTGTAAGGCACTTTAAACATTTATACATATAAAAGAATACTCATTTAACAGCGTACAAAATTAGAGTTTGAGTGTTCCTATACAAAAAGTTTTTTTTTCTTATTAAATGCATTGTTCAAAAATTTTGCAGTTTTTCTATGATATTTTCAGATAAGTACTTTAAATGGTTCATCTTTAGAAATGTCTTCAAAAGAGTGTTCTAAATTCAGTATAAATTGAATTCGTAGATCTCGGTGTTATAAATTTAATATAAGATGAATTTTTAAATCTCGGTAAAAGTCCATCAAGAAGTGGCGTTCATTTTCAACACAATGTGAGTCACACATTTTGCAAATGCGGTCAGCTTCTGCTTATCGGACGAACCATCCGGTTTCGATCCTCAAAGGAAGTATGCCCTCCTCATCTAAACTGTGCCAGTATAAAACGTTCAGCTCGAGTGAGGTTCAGTCCAACATATGTTTCACATTTATATTCTGATTTGCATGTTTTATATGCCTGTAATTTCGGAAAGTTTGTAAAAGAGTTCTCCCATCCAGTGGAACACAACATAAAAAGTCTGTCTTTTACAAAAGAAATATCACAAGTTTGGTTTTGGTGGAAATAATCTTCCAAGTCAATGTTTGACAAAATATGTTTCACATCTGATGGCCAATTGTTCAAACACCGTTCAAGGTCCCAGTTTAGTTGAAAACCTTTTAACATTGGCGTGAATCGTCCATACGGATGAGCTTGTTCCATAGTCTTATTATATTGTACCAGTGATCTTTGCATGGCAGCCATCCAACATCACCATTTGTAGCAACTATAGGGGCGAATTTATGAACACACAAAAAAAATGAATGGCTTTGTTTTGTACTAAGTTAACACATGAATAGTCTTTAAAACCCCAGAGTGATACGTAATAGTATAAATTTGGTACGGTACATGATGTAAACAGTTTTTCAAATGTCTTTATTCCAAAATTCTTAAGATTATTAATTTTTGAAATTGTTCCACTGAGTGATCACCCTCCAGCATCAGACAATCTCACAGCATTCACTTATAGTTTTTAAATACATGGAACATTACTACCAGATATTTGTACTTGTCGACAATCTGTAATTAATTTCCTTCAATTTTATACTTTTATTCTGATCGTTCTATACAAGATTTCAAGAACTACATCCGATTGTTTAGTGTTGATAAGTACTCGCCATCGCTTACACCAGTCATGGACTTTGTTCAACATCACTTGCATGCCATTTTCATTGGGTGAGATTAACAATATATTGTCAGCATATAACAGCATCGATAAACCTGAGTTTCATATGCTAACAACAAATTCAAGGTCTTTAACTTCCTGCACTAAATCATTTATGAAAATGGAGAAACGTGTCCGCGAAAGATTATCGCCTTGTCAAACACCGGAATTATAACTAAACCAATCCGCAAAATTATCATTCAATCGAATACATGCGGTAGTATTAACGTAGATAATTTTGATAGAGTGAAAGATTTTCCCACCGATTTTATTTAAAAGAAGCTTGTACAGTAGCATATATGTATCAACAAGTCAAATGCCTTTTTAAAGTCGATAAATGTTGCAAACGGTTTTGGACAGTTCCTCACAAGTGCATTAAGTGTGATAATATAGTCTTTACATGAACAATGCACATGGAACCCATTCTGTTCGTCTGCTAACATGTCGTTTGTTTCTAAATAAGCAGATACTCGGCTGTTTAAAAACGCACTATATAGTGTTGAGAAACAAGAGAGCAGACTTATTTCACGATAATTAAGAAGAATTCGTTCATCGGATGTTTTGTTTTTAAGAATTGGACAAATTATTGCCTGTCGCCAGATTGATGGAATAAAACTAGTTTCAAATATAAGCTGAAACAGAGAATGAAGCACGCTTATCACAGATTCATAGTTTAAGACTTTATGGGTATGATATCGATTCCACAAGTCTTGCCATTCTTTGCCCCATGTATTAAACGCTGGATTTCATCGATAGTTATTGTAGTATTCAGCTCCTGGTTTTCATCATATAACAGGTCAATCATACGGTCTTCTAAAGAAGACTTATGGGATAAAACTTGGCTATGAAAATTGTCATTAAACTCCGCCGTACTATTGTCAATGTTGTAAATATTATGAAAATCGGGTTTTCAATTGTTTAGCACTGAATCATCATCAGTTAGGATTTCATCATTTGTTATGTATATACTTCCATGGGATTTTTTTTGTACTTTTCGGGGTCCTAGCTTTTTGATTTTGTCCCAGAAATCATTATTATTCGATCTAACCAAATAATCGATTTCTGTACAAAAATATTGTAATGACGTTCACATTGTCTTAATTTGCTATCCAATGATTTTTGCACCTTGAAATTCTTCACGATATCTCCTTTTGAAAGATGAACTTCCTTTAAAACTAAAAAAAATGCTTTTCCTTGAGACGCATTGCGTTTTACAGTTGACCGAGTTCTTTATTCCAAAAAGGTTTAGAACTTTTATATCTTTTCTTTTTCTCTCTACTTGCATCACATACTGGAATACTGCAGTACATTTCGTCAACTATCAAAGTACAAAGATCCGAATAGATATTATCCACGTGACTTTGAGTATGTCTTGTGGTCTCAATACGTTGAATTAAAGTTTGAGGTGCTGCTTTCCGTATATCAGATCCAAAAAACGTCATTAGGAACCGATTTAAGCCTGAAGCGTTTGAACTTATCTATTTTTGAGCTACTATATTCGGATATGTTGGTTAATATTTTAAATTCTGTCAATAGAATAGAATAATCTAAAATTCTTCTCCTATCACCAAAAAATGAGAAAAGATTGTTTTGCTCAATTACAGATCGGGTAAAGTGATAACCTGGAATGAACAACACAGTTCAAGAACGTCGTGAGAACACACATATAATCAACCACGGATTTCCCTTGCCTGATATACATGAGAAATTGTCTTTATTTCAGTCGTATCGACCGTTTAAAACACACGTTTTGGATTTATTCAAGATCTCTAAGAATAATTTCTCATGTTGATTCACTAGTTTGTCGATCGCTATTCTGCTTCGTATTGAATCGAAATCAGAGAAGTCCTTTTGTGTACCAATTCTTGAGTTAAAGTCACCACAGATGACGATAATGTCACTTTCACGGCTGACACTAGGCTAACCGAGAGATTGGTCAGTTAATCTATATTGAGTATGCGGCTATATGGGCATTTGGTCTGTTAATCGGGTTGGTTATACGTCTGTTAAGAGTAAAACGCACAATTTAATGTTAAACTCTATTAAATATACAGATTTTTGACATTTTATAAGAACCAAATCAAAAAAAGAAAAGTGTCTGACAAAATGATATCTACCATAGAACATTTTCCACCTGTAAAAACATTTCATAGTCTGCGCAGTTTTCAGTAAAACTAAAAGGCGTCGCGCAAATATGTAGTATTTATGCTTATACACATAGCAATTTTTTTTAATAAAAGGCGAAATAAACAATTTTAGATATCATTTAATAGACACAAATTAGTACTTTGGTTCCAAAAAAAATAAATTGACATTAGTAAATATTTCATAGTTGTAATATTACGTGAATAATACCACGTTTTAGTGAAAATTATGGGAATAAAGTCTGTTAATGCGTTGGACAATTGAAATTGTGTCAGTTGAAAATTATTTAGCCACGACAATAATTTTGCTACCTTTATATTTTCCCATTGAAAAAGTTAAGAATGCAAGGCAAGAAATTGCCTCCGTTGAAATTCTGCAAATACACATGGAGCAAATTACATGGATGATTAATATTAACCATTCGTTATATTGCCGTATTCTAAACGACACGTACATGAAGGTCATAAATAATTAATTAATTTGTTGAATGAAATCAAATCTTTAACTACTAATGGGTGCCGGCCCGGAGGAGGTCGATCGGAATTTTTAGCGAGGATTTCTTGGCATGAGATGTTCTTGATTTAAAAAACATGACAAGACGGTGCAATAGTATCCTGCCATAAATCAACTTATAGATATTTCTAACTACTTTGGTAGAGCTTTAGATAACGGAAAAGAGATTAGGGTGGTTTTTTGTGACATCAGCAAAGCTTTTGATCGGGTTTGGCATAAAGGGCTATTATCAAAACTTAAACAATATGGAATTTCTGGAAATTTACTTAATTGGTTTTGTGATTATCTATCTGAGAGGAGTCAACGGGTGGTCTTAAATGGAAGCAATTCAACATGGAGACAGATAAATGCAGGTGTCCCACAGGGCTCAATTTTAGGTCCGCTACTTTTTCTTATCTTTATTAATGATATAGTATCTGATATCAAAGCTACTATCAAATTATTTGCAGACGACACTAGTATTTATTTGACAGTAGACACCCCTGAAAATACTGCTGAAATTCTTAATGGAGATCTGAAAAAAATTCATATGTGGTCCTCTAAGTGGCTTGTAAACTTTAACTCACAAAAAACAGAAACCATGATTATTTCAAGAAAATCAATAAAACCTAGTCATCCGATCTTAAAAATGAATGACACTGATCTTCAAGAAGTTTCTACTCATAAACATTTAGGTATTATTTTTTCAAATAATGGATTATGGAATATTCACATTGAATATATAGTTAAACGTGCATACAATAAAATAAATATCCTTAGGAAGATGCGTTTTGTACTGAATAGGTTCACTTTAGAAAAAATGTATTTTTCATACATTCGACCAATATTAGAGTACGGGGATGTCATTTGGGATAATCAAACACAATACTTGATAAATAAAGTGGAAAATGTTCAAATTGAAGCTATGAGAATTGTAACAGGTGGGAATAAATTAACTTCGATACAGATGCTTTATAAGGAAACGGGTTGGGAAACACTTTCAGAAAGAAGGGAAAAACACAAGCTCACTATGTTTTATAAAATGGTGAATAAGGAAACTCCATATTATTTACAAAACTTGGTACCAAATCAAATAGTTAATTTACATAACCATTTCACTCGTCAGACTCAAAATACTTCGGAAATTCGTACAAGAACCAATCTATACTCCGATTATTTCCTTCCTTCGTCTATTAAATTGTGGAATAAGTTACCAGACCAAACGAGAAATTCTACGTCTTTAAGCATTTTTAAAAGTCGTATAAAAAACCCAAATAATAAATGCCCAAATTTTTACTACACTGGAACAAGAATGGGTCAAGTATTACATGCCAGATTAAGGATGAATAGTAGTTCTCTAAATGAACATTTGTTCAAGCGAAATCTAGTAGATTCTTCAAACTGCTCGTGTGGTTTGATCGAGTCTACAGCTCATTTCTTATTGCATTGTAAAAAATATGACGAATTGCGTAATGACATTATTTTCTCAATTAATTATCCAGTCACACTAAACACGAATTTACTTTTATTTGGGTCACAAGCTCTAAATTTAGACCAAAATAAAGATATTTTTGGAAAAGTACAAAAATTCCTACTAAAGTGCAAGAGATTTACAAGTTAAATTGTTATTCACTATTCTCACTAAGTTGCATTTCATCTAAACATGTGTGTAGTATTTCGGTGTAGTTTTCTTTTTTCTTTTTTTTTTTACTTTTTTTTCTTCTTTTGTTGTATTTATTTTCATTATTTTAAAATGATTTTTTTTCTCCTTTCTTTTTTGTTATATAGTTACTTAGTTTATACTTGTTCCATATCATAGTAACATTGCATGCTATATTTATGTAATAGTTAACTTGAGTTGGTATTTCAAGGAAACGGATTAATATAAGCTATATATTGCTTGTTTCCGAATCCTATTATTATTGTGTATTTTGTATGATGATATATTTGTATTGATGATGAATAAATATGTTTAAACTAATAGTATCCTTCTAGGAAGAGCATTTTTATTTTGACTTTCTTTACATTTTATTGAAGGTTTGTCAATTCAATATAGAGTGATATGGATTGGCCGATGGAATATGCATGAGGCCGTTAGTTTTCTCGTTTGAATTGTTTTACATTGTCTTATCGGGGCCTTTTATAGCTCACTGTGCGGTATGTGCTTTGCTCATTGTTGAAGGCGTTACGGTGGCCTATAGTTGTTAATGTCTGTGTCATTTTGGTCTTTTGTGGATAGTTGTCTCATTGGCAATCATACTACATCTTTTTTTTTTATATGAATTTATTATTAAAGTTTTCAATCTGTTCAAAGTAGCACGTTCTCAAATCCGACTGAACGTGTCTTTCTAATACAACACAGGGTACATATAACGTGTTGTCGTTCTCATATGCATATGATATTTGTCACTGGACGTTAAACCCAATTGGTCAGCATCATCCAATTGGTTCTTTCCTTCTATTACTTAATTATATTTTGTTTACAAATCATTCAAAAGAAGTACTAGAAAATGGAAAGGAGCGAATGCAGCTACTTTCGGTTATCTAAGTTTTAATTCATTTTATTCCGTTTAGTTCCTTTCTACATAAGTGCAGAGGAGAACTGAAGTTGTCCGCATAACTTCTAGCATTTGTTACCAATTTGAGTACATCGCAATCCGTTACTGTTTCAACACCCAGGGGTGTTTCATGTCTGTATTCTTAAACCATTATTATTTTCTTCTCTCTGTTTTAGCAATGCATCACTCTAAATTGTCCTTATCTATTATTCTATATTCTGCGTCTCCATCCAGATTCTCGTGTAAACCAAGAGGGTCCGGATTGGGGGTGTTGTTAAGTTCTGTATTCTTTAAATTGTTATGTCACTTTCCTCTACATTTTATTTATCTTACTCGTTATTCTTTCTCTATCTTTTTATATTTTAGCATCCCAATATATTTTACTTAGTTACATTACGACGTTTATCTCTGATTTATATACAAACTGGTTAAAATGTACCAATTGTAGATGACAAATTGGTGTCATTCATGAACAGAATCCACATGATAAATGCGACCATTCTTGGATGAGATTAATACTACTTTAATATATCACTTTTTGAAACCATTTTTATCAATTTTTAATTTCCACTGTCTAAATTGTTCATTGTTCATGTGTTGTTTCCGTATATATTATGTTTCATTGCTCGTGTGTTGTTTCTGTATATTTTAGCCGCTCGTCTTGAGCCTACCCATTTGATCCGATAACACCCCATATAGCAATAAAATTATACTTTTATTGCCATTCATAACTTTAACAGACCAATTAACAGACCAGGTTTTAAATAAAGATTGATTTATGTCACCAACATACAGATTTTCGTGTAGATTTTTCACATAATGATATCAATATGGTTACCAAACATAATGCCTGTCTTTTTTTAATGTTCAAAATATTGCACGCAAGTATATTCAACCAACGTGTCATTTTGTGTTCATTGTGTGTGTGTAAAATGTGTATAAATTTATTGATGAGTAACCCGCCTTTTCATTTTATAGATCGTACATCGAAGCTCGAAAATAATAATTACACCACTGGATTCAGTACATTGAATTGTTTTGTTAGACATGAATAATTTTAATGATAAAAATATATTAATATAATAAGTTATACAATGAAACATGCTGAACTTTCAAAGATTTTCTCGATAACACCTTATTAACAGACTTTAGCAAACCCAATTAACAGACCAACCGCCGATATAGCCGCATACTCAATATAGATTAACCGACCAATCTCTCGGTTAGCAGAGCGTCAGCCGTGACTTTGATCATAAATATTTAGCAGTAAGTGGGACGTTTGTCCCCTCATAGAACCTTCCGATAGCAAGTACACGAAAAAAACGGTAAAAATAAAAGTCTGTAATCTGGACGTAAATTACATAAAGAAAAGTCTTCCAAAACTTGCATCGACCACTTCAGAATTGTATTTTTTTTTAAATCTATTGTTTCATATATAATCCTACACCACCTGAGCCTTTCTGTACACCACGATGAATATGTTGTCTATTTAAGCCTTTCCATATACATCCGTTTATGTGCAAATTGTCACCCGCAATAAAATGTGTTACAAACACACACTAAAAATATCAGCATCGAGGGCTTCCACTATTTTAGTCCTTAATAAATTGTTGTTAACGGTCCATCCACACACGTTTAAATGACCTAGTTTTATCGTTTTATGTAATTTGTGTAATATGTGTTATACATGAACGTGTAATTTCACAGACTTACTTGTTGTCGTTTGTTTCTACAAACCTTTGGAAAGAGAAAATTAGTTATAATCATACCTTTATTCTTAACTTTTACATGGACGAAAATCTTTTTATTTTCAACAATGATCATTTGTGATTTCCATGCTAGCAGTTTATCAAACTTGTATATGATTTACAAATATTTATGATTTACAAAGTCAAAGAATATCTGATTAATTCGTAAGGGTTAAAGAATACAATTTCATAATATTACAAGACAAGAAACATCGGTAAATCGGAACGGTTCAACTGTTTCACTTTCTCGGATTCAAAAGAGGGACAAAAGATACCAGAGGGACAGTCAAACTCATAAATCGAAAATAAACTGACAACGCCATGGCTAAAAATGAAAGGAACAAACAGACAAATAATAGTACACATGACACAACATAGAAAACTAAAAAATAAACAACACGAACCCCACCAAAAACTAGGGGTGATCTCAGGTGCTCCGGGAGGGTGAGCAGATCCTGCTCCACATGTGGCACTTTCAAGTGTTGTCAGATTTGTCAGATAACAATATATATTATTTTTAAGGCTGCATTCTAAAATAGACACAAAGCATTGAAAGATAAAATTTATAATAACGATATAGAGTAGTTGTGTAGGGCATTTGTACTAGTTATTGTAAATGTTGTTTAACTCACAGCCAGTTCATGGAGATGGACTTGTTATCGGACAGTCGTCCTCATTTACCTTATATAAATATTATACATTTTAGGCATGGCTATACACGGGACGGCATAACATAGTTACAAATAATGCGTGTGTCATTGTTACATACATCGGGTGTATGCTAGTCAAAATAGTTTCACACAGGAATAATGATCCAACTTTCTTGCCTCAGAATGTTAAAGTGTCTTGCTTTGTTGTTTATAGTAGGAAGTGTCTGATGTCTCTTTTGTGGAATATACATACAAGATATATATTTATGATAAGTTATAGAGTTGTTGGATCGATATAAAGCCCCATCTTTGCATGCATTCTTGTGTTTCTGTACACTTTTGAAAAGTAACATTGTTTTTCTTTTGGAGTATTTGTATTTTACGAAAAAAAATCTATGTTTAAAAGTAAAGAAATTTGAAATTGAAAGAGATCATTAATCCGACATAAAAAGTAAATGCACAGTCAAACAATTATTCTTATTCATTTATATTTAAGATTAACCGGACACTAATTTTGTTCCTCTTAGAAGCTGCTGACAATATATTTGTCAATCGGTGTTTGTCTGGAACATACACGTCTTTGTACAAAAAGTAAAATCACAAAAATACTGAACTTAGAGGAAAATCAATTTGGAAAGTCCATAATCACATGGCAATTTCAAATAACAAAACGCATCAAAACGAATGGACAAGAACTGTCATATTTCTGACTTGGTACAGACATTTTCAAATGTAGAAAATTGAGGATTAAACCTGGTTTTATAGCGCTAACCCTCTCACTTTGATAACAGTCTCATCAAAAACGAATGGTGTATTTGAAGTAGTTGGAACAGAAACATAACTTCTCAAGAGAACAACAATTAGCGAACATTCCGAAAAACCACGTGTTCAATTCTTAGTTGAGTCGTCAAAAGCGACATTTAGTTAGAAACCACATTAGAAACAAATATTAGATTTAATACATGCACACAGAATCAGGTAAATGTACATGTGTCAAATAAAGTTTTTTATTTATTGTTAATGTCAAACACTGTACTAAAGTTGTGTATGAAGTCAGTTATATCAGTCTATCTATAATCTATTAACATCTAATTTATCAGCAATCAAATCCGGTCTTAAAATTTATTGTGAAACTTCCTATTCTAAAGGTGGTGTGAATCGGATGTAGATACTAAACAAATTTTTATGATTTTTTAAAGTACAAACAATATAAGGCTCTTTCATCATGCAATATTATTCAAGCATTCGGCTTTCCTACACTTTACATAGGTATTCCCCATTTCAAACTAAAAGTCAAATTGAAAGAGCTGGTATTTCTTTGTTTCATAAAAAAAGGGCAACGTAGAAAGAAAGTATTTTGTCTTACGGAGGGATAAATCCTTCTTTGTAAAGAATCACTTGGATTCAAACAAAAAATTCTCTGAAATTGAGATAATCAAGATGCTTGATTTCTTTATTGACAACATACTTGTTACGTTTGGAGAACGTGTTTTTAACAGAATGTCGGCATTCCAATCGAAACCAATTGTGGCTCTCTTCCTGCCGACTGGTTACTTTATTTATGTGAGACTGCCTTCATACAGGAACCTCAAGATTCCGAAATATTCTATAGAAACCACAAATAAAACAATAATGGTGCTTTGAAATACCCAAAATATTTTCGGCCCATTTTCGTTTGCAACTTGATATGAATTACAATGATTTAGTGGTATTACACCTGTAGATGCAACCATCTACAAAGACTAAAATGAAATACATAATTTATTTGAATTTTATTATGACATAATCATGATAATGACGATATTGCATACATTGTACACGTAAGTATAAATAGAATTATTTGCATAAATAACATATCAACATATGTACAGATAAAAGTGTAGCAGGCACGCTATTGTCAATTATTATTTCCCAAAACCAAACGAAAGCCAATATCGGATTGGGATGAGAACATGGTCAATTAAATGAACAACACCATTCGTAGCTGGAATATCAGCTTTTATAACGCGTCCATATGAGTTTACTGACACTGCTTTTCCTATAAAATAAAATATATATATATAACGTATAAGGAAGATAGCTGTAAGGTCTAAAGTATCTTGTTTTGCAATCTATTCTGTTCTGTTCCTCGTTTGAATATTTAGTAGCTACTAGGAATAAACTTGAGTTAGAAAACTACTTATATATACTAAATACTAATGCATACAAATCCCTCTGTATATGAAGATTATCTTAAAGATGTATAGTATATAAATTTACAGATTCTAGTTATCTCTTAGCGCAGTAAATTTAAAAAGATGTATAAGATATAAATTTACAGATTCTAGTTATCTCTGAACGCAGTGAATGTAAAAAGATGTACAATATTTTCGATCTAGTATATTTTATAGTTAGTTTAGAATTTATTTAGCTCAGGTTTAGAACTTTGTGTCAGATGTTCGGACTCCTTAGTTGTTTTCTATCATACTCGTTAATTTGTCCATTACATCATTTTCTCTTTTACAGAAGACTGTAACAGCTCATAGAAGGTCATTTTTCTAAATGAAGCATATTCTCGGTTAGAGACTCATATGATTCCCATAGAAATATACGGTAAAAGACCAAGTCAGCCTTGTCCCGCCATTTTTTTCTAGTTTGAATATCTGGAAAAGGAGTTCCATAACCTGTCAATATTTTAATTTATTTTGTTTCTTAATGGGGCTCGCGGGAATAAATCATTTTTTTTTTTAGATATATGATTTCGCTATATTTTTCGATAAATGAACTTTATCACATACTTAATACAAAAATGAAATAAAACAATGGAGCTTCCGTTCATGTAAGCTCACAATCTGGCTTCGAAAGAAGCATACATTTTTGTTAACGTCCTTTTTTCTGTTGGACTAATAAAAGAAATAGAAAAAATGGAAATAAAAAAATAGAAATTACTAAAATCGCTTACGTTTTACATTTATTTTGTTTATGTACAGCTTATTCGAAAACAATAATAAAAATATAGGTCACCGGTGTGTTTAAAAAGATATTTCGATTTTAATGCCAAAACATGACATTTTTGCACTAAAGTGAGATAATTTGGAGCTTTTTCAATGATATAAACATTTTAAAAGTCATCTGGGGACAAACTGAATCGATTTTGTTGGTTGATTTTTGTACCATAATAAAATAATAACTTATAGTGTAATTAATAATATTTGTAATGAAAAAAAAAAAAAACAAATGTTTAATTTTTTGCTGAAATTTGTGTACCCGCGAGCCTTCTTAATTTATGCTCTTATGGCTCATTATATCAATTTTAAATTTGATTAGTTAAATTGCACATAAGTACATCCTTACCCAGCTTTCATGATATCTAATAAATCTCACCTGACACACTAAGACGAATGACGTCCTTCTGTGAATCTAACGTTCTGAGGTATTCTCTGTTATACAAACCAGGTGAATATTCTGTATGTGGTACTAAATGATATTCTAAAACCTCTGTAATAAAAATCCTAAGGATTCAACTATTGCTGTTGTTTGTCATGGTAAAATAAATAAAAAAAAAACAAGCCCAAAAATTATTAAAAAAAAACAAGCAGAAGGAGCCATTACTTTAAGTTTATATCAACTTATTCGTAAATCTGTTAACCCGCTCGAAGCATTAGAGATCATGTCGATTTATGGTGTGCTTAATGCGGACAAGTCATTAGTTTTCTATGCAGTGTTTTATGTAATTATTCTGCATTTTGTCGTTCTTTTGTCATGATGTTGTCCATTATCTTTTCAAATTCAGAGTTTCAAATGTCCTTTGGAGTTATGACCAATGTTTTTTTTCAACTGATCGGGCGGAGCTAATGTTTTAATTTGAATAAGGACAGTATATTTGAAGATGTGTGCGATAAGGCTGATTGTCGTTATAATCATCATTAATTTCTAATCACCTATCAGTGTCACCGAACGGATATACAAAAGAACTGAATGTATAATATGGGACAAATAACTGGACACTCCATTGATGAGTTTATCCCAAAGCTCCTGTGTATAAAATTGACTGGTCTTTGATAAGTGAACCTGCTAAACCCCGCCCTTTGAGGTGAAATAAATCAAGTAATGCGTATATGTGAAGTCAAAAACTTATGAAATAGTCTCGTTAAGTGTGAAAAAAGTTCGCTTATCTAATTTAACTTTGTAAACGATAGCACGATATGTATATATACATTTGCAACAGACAGCTTTTACGTTTGTATCTAAATATTTAATAAATTGACTATTCTACATTGCTATGTGTATGTCTAAAATTAAGTTCTGATTTTAGTTGATGTCTCCCCAAAAAAATAAGGAAAACATTGTGTTGATGATAAAAAAAAAGATAACCTTATTTTACACTTATACACATTTATATTTACCTTTAAGAAGAGCTGTATCACTATTTAATCTACTTAGAACATTTGCAGGTAATCTTGAAAATGCAGCATTAGTTGGTGCAAATACTGTTAAAGGATCGCCTGTGTGTAGAATAAAGCTGTTATTAACAATGCAGAGTGATCTTTATGAATAGAATAGATTAGAATAGAATATCTTTTATTTCCATAAGAGGTACCCTCAAGGGGTACAGTGCATATACATATATGACAATATAAAGTTACAATTTACAAATACAATAAAGTAGAACAACAAAACAGTATGCTAAAGTTAGACATTATAAATATTGCTAACAGTATCCCAGTTATATAATAAATGTTCACTCAAGGCAGGTGTTTTGATAAGAAATAGCCAAGTTGTTTCAAGATATTAATAGACTCACAGTTATGAGTATTTGAAAACATGTGTATGTGCCTTTGCATTCCGTGTTTTCTTTTTTTGATTTGTTGGAGTATTTGTTTTATGAATTAGTTGAACTGTGATTATATAAATGCATATATAATACATCACTATTTGTTGCTTTGATATATTCTTGTGACACGCAATTTATAGTTCGTTTGTGATTGTCTTGTTTGCTGTCGTTATTTAATGAGAGATGTCCGTTTTTATTCTGCGCTTTACATTTTGTAATGAACTTTTGTATTTTTCAATTATGTATTTCTCTGTGCTGAGTGTTCTTGCGTTTGTTTGTACTGTATTCCTGTCACGTGGTGTTGTAATTTGAGCGGTGTGTTTGACAGTGCCAATTTGTTAGGTTTAGCTAGCCACAAAACAAGGATCAATAAATCATGTTTTCTTAAATTGTCCTGTACCGAATCAGGTTTATGACAGTTGGTATTAAACAATTCGTTTTTATGCATGTTTGGTTCGTGTTGCTTATTCTTTAGTTTTCTATGTTGTGTCGTGTGTACTATTGTTTGTCTGTTTTCTTTGTCCCTCTGGTATCTTAAGTCCCTCTTTTTGAAGTTTGTTTTCGTTGCAGTGTTTTTGTTGTTCCGTTGTTTACCTTAATCTTAGTTTGTAACCTGTTTTTTGTCTCTCTCTTTTTATGACTTTTGAACAGCGATATACTGCTGCTGCGTTTATTTATCTATTTATCTAAAAAGAAATAGGTTTAATCCACCATATTATACATTTGAAAATGCTTGTACCAAGTCAGGAATATGACAGCTCTTGTCCATTCGTTTTTGATGTGTTTTGTCATTTGTTTTTGCCATGTGATTAGGGACTTTCCGAATTGATTTTCCTCTGAGTTCAGTGTTTTTGTGATTTGATTTTTATTATATACAAGATTAACGTAAATTGTAAAAAGAACAACATTATACTTAATACAAAATACTAACGTCGAATAATCCCTGTAATATTTGCCTTCTGGACTAACGACAATAATGTGCCTAAATCTTTGTTCCCTGAAACGAGGTCGACAATTCCTCCTGTAGGTGGTACCAACACTTTGTCAATGACATGGACGACTCCATTTGAAGCATTCAAGTCAAACTTTAAAATTTTGGCACCTTCAACTGTAACTGCCTATATGAAAATGAAATAAGGAAAGTTTCACATAAAACCTTATTAAAGTTATATAAAGCAGTGAAAATGTATTTGTATAAGGGAAAAAGTCTATAAAATGAAGTAGATAATTGCTCATAACACAGATATAAATTCGGTTTACATTCTCTTACAAATAGTAAACCAGAGATAACAAATCATGCGTAGAAAAATATCAAGGTTTCATTTCAAAATACAGATACTGTAAACCAACTTATTTCGCGTTTATCCTTTTCTAGTCCACTTCGGGACGATATAATTTCGCAATTTTCTAATAAACTAGACGTATTTAAATAAGGTAAGATCCAAGTTGTACATATTGGCGACGATTTAAATTTACTATTTGCGATAGTCGCGAAAATAAATCGCTCGCTTAAATAAGTTGGTTTACAGTAATCTTATTACACATTGCACTTACTTTATTATGCGGGTATATATTAAATCTAATTTTCAGTCCAGCAACAGATTCTACTGTTAGCTCATTCCTCGCATCTGTGCTTTTTATAACTCCATTTGTCAAATGATACAATAATATTGTGGTAAGAACTGTTTTATCAGAAAGAAGTTCTTGTTCTGTACCAATGGCGTCAAATGCATCATTTGTGGGTGCAAAAATTGTGAATGTTCCTGAAAGAAAAATACAAACTTGAATAGAGTTTCTTTACAAATTATTAAGTATCATTTTCTTTGCGTTATACACACAGTAAAAGTTCACAACGTCATCTAGACAACTTTCATATTTTTTCAACTATTTAAACTAATTTAGCAAGAACATGAATTTCTGTAGTAAATAAAAGGATTACAACGAATGGCCAACAAATCACGATAGAAAGACGGACAACAATAATCAATGAAAACACATTTTTTTATTGAAAAAAGGCCGTTAGTTTTTTTTTCGTTTAAATTGTTTTACATTTACAAATGTCTGGTTATGTAATGTATTTCAGTTGTTTCCTGTAATTAGTTAATATTTCAGTTCTATCATGTACAGCTTTTGTTTATTAATTTTATAAGTTTACTGTTTGCAAAAGTATAAATTATTCTAAATGATAAGGATTTTCTGGTAACTAACAGAAAACCCTGGCCGTTTTTGGCACAACTTTTTTGATCTTTTGGTCCTCGATGCTGTTCGACTTTGTGCTTGTTTCGTCTTTCAAACTTTTGTATCTGGGCGTCACTAGTAGATCTTGTGTGGATAAAATGCACTTCTGGCGTATTAAAATTTTCAACTTGTTGCCTTTTGTTGGCTGTTGTTCGTGTGTTTCTTTGTCAATTGTATTCTCCAATTTATTTATATATTAGTCCTGTGGTGTTGAGTTGTCATCTTAATGTTATATTTCACATGGCTATAAAAGGGGAGGTTTGGCATGCCACAAAACCAGGTTCAACCCGCCATTTTTTTCTTTAAAAATGTCCTGTACCTAGTCAGGAATATGGCCATTGTTATATTATAGTTCGTTTCTGTATGTGTTACATTTTAACGTTGCGTCGTTTGTTTTCTCTTATTTTTGAGTGTAAATTCACATTGCGATAAGACGTGTCACGGTACTTGTCTATCCTAAATTCATGTATTTGGTTTTGATGTTGTATTAGTTATTCTCGTGGGATTTTGTCTGTTGCTTGGTCCGTTTCTGTGTGTGTTACGTTGTAGTGTTGTGTCGTTGTTCTCCTCTTATATCTAATGCGTTTCCCTCGGTTTTGGTTTGTTACCCCGATTTTGTTTTTTGTCCACGTTTTTATGAGTTTGAACAGCGGTATACTACTGTTACCTTTATTTACATTGTCATTTCGGGGCTATTTATATCTTACTTTGCTGTATGGTATTTTCTCATTGTTGAAGGCTGTACGATGACCTATAATTGTTAATTTCTGTGTCATTTTGGTTTCTTGCGGATAGTTGTCTGATTGGCAATCATACCACATTTTTATACATAGTTGAAAGAATGAAAATAAGAAATTAAAACACAAGCAAAAACCAAATACCATAACAGAAAGAGGGATAACAATAGTAAAAATATTAAAGTGACGACGGACAACAAGATATCAGTCAAAAAATACTGAACTCCGAGTTAAATTCAAAGCGGAAAGTCCCTTATGAAATGACAAAATCAGAAGCTGAAACACATCAGACGAATGGATAACAACTGTAATATTCCTGACTTGGTAAAGGCATTATTAGTTACACAGTGTGCAATTGTTCTAATACGAGAATTTATCGGGTCAATAAAATTCATTTCGGGTGAGGCAAAGCCAAACGGTATGAATTTTATTGACCCGATAAATTCTGTGTTAGGACAATTGAACACTATGTAACGATTTTATCCTGATTTTGTTCTATTTCATATTATAATTTTAAAATTCAATATTGGGACAATATCAACCAAATACAGTTTAGATAATTAAACAAAAACTGTGAAAAATTAAAAATATTAGGACTATAAAGCAATTCAAATTTCATTTTTTTATTAGGTCAATGGTATAAGGGAGACAATTCCAATTGACGAATTGACGTAATAAATAAGGGAGACAATTCACATTGACGTAATAAAAACTTGGACTGAAATTTTTTAGGACAATATAAGCCAATCAAATTGCGAGAAATTACTCTAAATCAGGATAATTTCTCTTATAGTATAGTCGATGAGACTAAATTTCACACAATAGTTAACAAATTGAAAACTGAATTTAAACCAAAATAAGGCAATCAAACTGAAGGTAAACTTATTTGCTCATCATTCATTCTATATATCGGCACTCTGTTTGTCAATAGACTATAAGACATATCGACTTCCCTAAACGAGTATTTGGAATACAGTTCATTAAAAACGAACTAATAAACAAAAAAAACTCAAAATGTGGTGTAGTCCATAAAACCTTACAAATAAAGGCAACAGTAGTATACCGCTGTTCAAACTCATAAATCCGTGGACAAAAAACAAAATCGGGGTAACAAACTAAAACTGAGGGAAACGCATAAATATAAGAGGAGAACAACGACACAACACTACAATGTAACTAACACACACAGAAACGGACCAAGCATCAGACAAAATCCCACGACTATATCATTCAACGGAACTAAAATCCTGTCAGAAAAAAAGTATGAATAAAAATAAGCTTTATAGCTAGTTTATCTCTAGTAACATAATCATGTCTGTATCTAAAATGAAAAAGGCAAACTAAACATGTACATTTTTATTCAAAGGTCATGGCGTTCTATTAAATAGTTATGTAATCACAAAAGGCCCAGTAAGAAATTGTTTGTTGAAATTTATTAGTTTTTGACTAAAAGTATTTTGAATTAGATTTGTAGCGTGTTGAAGAACAATCTGACTTATTTCAATTTTGTTAATGTGCAAATGCCGTGCTTCTTAAAAAAACTTCCTTGCGCTCGATGCAAATGTCATATGACTTATTTTATTTGATACGATGCTTTCTAAAAATCTTCCAACACTTCTTCTTTTACAACTCTAACAAGCATATCAATACATGTATTATGCACTAGCTATAAATATACATACTATATTAATATGTGTTTTACCTCCTAATATTGTATCAGCTAATCCACAGGCTGTCGCATATTTGATCAGTTTAGACTCGCCATTAGCTTGGAGCACCTCAATCAAATTACCACCTAAAACACAATGGACAGCAAGAAAGATGCAACAATACCTAAACATGTTAAGACCTTTCAATCAAATCTGCAGAATTGAAATGAAATTTATGAATAATTTTGTTATATATATAGCAATGTTGGAATTCCCTGGTAATTTTGAAATGATAAGATGTTGACCAAACTAAGTCAAACGTGAGACATTATTGCGACATAAATTCATGCAAGTTCTACATAACTTCATTCAAGTTTTACATAATTCAAAGGTGACTCGGTTTGTATCTAAAATTTCACATGTTAACATATAGAACATATTTCATACTAATTATCGCCAATACATATTAGTATACATTTATAAATAACAATTTAAGACGTTTGCCTACAATTAAATCACCAGTAACAGGACATAAGAAATATATCTCTAGCTTTGCTGAAAAAAGACGAATTTATTCAACACAAATTTCTTATCGTTAATATTATTATTAGGGCATTAAAAAGTTTATTTAAGACGTTATAGGGACTGTTTGAAACTAAACTGGACGTTCTTTTGCAAACGGAATTATAATGAAATTATCAAATCAAATTATGTATTCAATGCTCAAAGGTGTAGTGTTAAGGACCTAATGTGACGTTAATATCTACAATCCTTTTGAAAGCGAAATTTATATTGGATATACTCATACCTGCATCCTTAAATTTGAATTTGCATAGATGACATTTGACTTATTTTCAATGATGAGTGATCATTAGTTGTGTCCATGCTTGAAGTGTATCACACATGCATGTGATTAACAAATATTTTTTTATTAACATAATCACAGAGAAGAAGATGAGTTAATTCATAAGATTTTGGATTCAATTTTCAGCATTTTGTAGGACAAGAAATATTTGTTATTCAGAATGGTTCAAATGTTTCACCTTTTTTGTTTAAAGCACGATAAGATTTGTCAGGTAACAATATATATTATTTTCGAGGCTGCATTCCAAAATAGACAAAGAACATTGCAAGGTAGTACTGAAAACAACGGTATACACTAGACGTGTAGTGCACCTGTACTAGTAAATATTGTTTAGCCTCACAGTAAGTTCATGGAGATAGATTAAATTTCTAACACTGACCTTTAATTACCTTATATAGATATGTCAAACATTCCTAGTTTGGCTATAAACAGGAAGACATACAATCGTTATCACGAAAATAATGCTTATGTCATTGTAACACAAATCGCGTGTATAAGAGTCAAAAATAGTTCCACACTGGGCTTAACATCCAACTTACTTGCTTCAAAATGTTATAGTGTCTAGCTTTATTTTTGTAGTAGGAAGTCATAAAACTTTGCTCAGTGCTCGGAGGACAAAAAAACATGCTCGAAACATAAAATCAAGCATTTTGATTGGTTGATTTTGGAGTATGAGTACAAAAAACTGACTCGAAAATTTATGACTTCAAGGCCTGGTGTTGATATTTGGTTGAGGTTCCTCACGCTGGCGGAGAGAGTTAAATCATAAAATATTTCACTGCTGCTGGTTTTGCAGATGACAACTTGCTAAGACAAGATAACGCATGTAACAATATACGATCAGAATAACAAATACAACATCACCTTAAACTATCAATGGCATCATTAACCGGCCATTATGCTAAAAGAATTCTCCAAAAATTTTGTAACCTGTTGTGATAGTCGTTAGCAGTTTCTGTAACTATCATGTTTAGTCTTTAGTATTCGAAGATCTAATGCATCCTCGGATATACTTTCAAATCGTTAACTAAAACACTCTAAACGTTCAAAAACATGCGATTCAACACATGATTTGATGTTTTCTTTCATTACTTGTTTTTTTTTCTATATTTATTTTATTTTATAGAAACACAGCATGCATAAGCATGATAATATACAATGGTATATAAATTATTCTTTACAGTACAGATAAAACAATGTCAATTCTTACAATTACTAATTCTTAAGAACAGTTTGAGTTTTCTGCTGCAAACTAATTTGTATATGTTTTGTTTTATTTGTATAGTAAAATTTTGAAGAAGGAAAAACAAAAAAAATTGATAGAGAAAAATGAAATAAAAGAAAAAAACGACAGAAAACTCCAAATACAAGTTTGAAATTTTTAGGAGGGGAGGAGAATTAGTCATCCGCGGTTTGCTCTATATATCACTGCAATTATTTAATATCCGATTCAAGGAAGATGGAAAGTAAAGAGCCAGATTTATATAGGTTTCATTAAAAAAATTAAAAAACAGAAGTCTCATGTATTTGTATGATCGTTCTCAGAGTATAAAGTTAAAAAGTGCCAGCTATTTGTGTATACTTGTTAAGTATCAATGAAATTACTAATAATGTTATATTGCATGTAACAACGAATCAAAACAAGTTACACAAAAAAAAACAAAAAAAAAACCGAGTAAGTGTTTTAAAACTACTAGTTATCTTTCTGAGCTTTTTACAAGTTCCATAAATACTATCAAAGAACTAATAAGAAACTATTGTAATAAAATATATAAATATGGTGGAAATAACTATTTTTTTCGAGTAATAAATTATTTTGATGTTTTATATACATTACGAGCTTTTGATGGTCCTTTTAATTCTGTTGATCGTTTTGACTTTTCTACTCTTAACACTAAACTTCTACGCAATCTTATCAAATAGTTTTTTTTTCTATTTGCAATTTATTAAAAGGTAGTTTGGTAAATCAAAATTCAAATATGTTTTAAGCCTTCTTTTTTAATGAGAAAGGTATCTTTGCTAGATTCACTAACTGGAGGTGTGATAGGATGATTGAAGCTGTTTATTTCCTTGATAATATTAATGTACCTTTCGACAAGACTTTTTTATACAGTAAATGCCCAAACTCAGTTAAGACCCGTCTGAATTGAATTTAATTGTAAAATGCAACAGCACTTACCGTTATTTTGATAATGATCAAGAATTTTCGAAAATATACTGACCAAATTTATCAAAAGGAACTTACGTAAAAGAAATCTAATATAAACGGTAATACCCATCCATTACTAGATATAAACATTTCGGTTTTACACCGTAAATTCCACGCTATATTTATGACAAAAGGAACGATTTTCGTTCCCTCTTGTTAATTTTCCCTATTTTGATGGTGATGTTCTAATGCACAACCTTACAGCTGTTTAAATTTCACCACTCGTTCGCTATGCCCGTGTCTGTTGTGATATTTTTTATTTTAACGAACGCAATCTAAGTATTACTGGTAAATGATTAAGCCAAGAATTTCTTTACCACAAACTACTTACAACCTTGACTAAATTCTTCCATGGATATAAATATTTGGTTTTGAAATTTGATTGTACCAGTAGAAAATTTCTAACGGGGTAGCACATCCTCAACTTTACAAAAATGTTCGTTACCGTGCCCGGAAATTTAGAAATGATCTAAGAAAACTTATCGATCCTTTGAATATACGTATTCTAACCGGTTATCAATTCAACAATGTAATAATACCATTAAATATTGTTTTTATTGGTATTAATATTGTTTTTATTATCAGTAAATTAAAAAGAACCATTATTGTTATATACATATACACATTCATTGATCTTCAATCTGTCGATACCTCCATTTTGACATTGAACATGGTTTTTTTAACTGTTTATGCCATCTTAATACTAAATACATGTGATATTAGATGTGTACTGATTGATCATTTAGTCTTAGATGCCTGATTTTTTTGTTAGTTGTTAGTGGTTTTTAAGTAGCTGTCAATAACTGCGAGAACTCACATATCTATTTTTAGTGTCTTTTTTTTGTTGGGATATACAACGGTACCCAGCGACGTCAACTTTGTGTTCTAGTTAGATGTATCCATCTGATGAGTTAAAGCCTTTTTCAACTGATTTTGATAGTGCGTTCTTGTGTGTCTCAGGTAAGGGGAGGGTTAGGATCCCGCTAAATATGTTTAATCCCGCCACAGTATGTTTGTATGTGTCTGTCCCAAATTAGGGGCCTGTGATTCGGTGTTTGTCGTTTGTTGATGTGTTACATATTTGTTGTTCCTTCATTGTTTTTGAACATAAATTAGGCCGTTAGTTTTCTTGTTTGAATTGTTTTACATTTGTCATTTCAATGCCTATTATTGCTGCCTATGCGGTATTTGCTTTGCTCTTTGTTGAAAGTCTTATGGTGACCTACAATTGTTTATATCTGTGTCATTTTGTCTTTTGTGGAGAGTGGTCTCATATGCAATAATACCACATCTTCTTTTTCATATTTGATTATATATTTTAAAGTTATGTAGGCATTTAGCAGGCACCAAATAAAGAATAAATATTATAATTTATCACCGAACATTCTAAATAAACTAAATTTATATACTTGTGGTGTATATATATCCAAAGTTGTTCGATTCGCTAATGCATGTAACAACGTGTTTGATTTAAACGAAAAAAATCTCTGTATTACTGAAAAAATATTGCACCTAGGTTTTCGATATCACTAACTAATCGAAACATTTATTGAATATTGTCATCCGTAAAAGGACATCATTTGTATATATAAATTAAATTAACATGCAGACATCTTATACGTTCAAGTATATCACATCCATATTTTTATGGTGATATTCTGTAATAAGCACGAACATGTTGGGCATTTACCTGAAAAGCTCAACAGACTTGTAAACAGACTTATTCAGGTCATTAAGGATTGCATATTTTGGTATTAAAATTGACTTACTCATAGGGTCTGTGTATCGGGAAGAAACATCTTTAAAATCAATAAATCTCTATATTCAGAGATGTCTGTATTATGTATATTTCATGATTGATTGTTATTTGTTTAATGTCTATAGTCGAAAATGCAGATGAGGCCACAGTGTTCCGTTGTTTGTATGGGGTTTTATAAAGCATATGCATCCAATACAAACAAGATAACCGATTAGTTGTTTAACGTAATGATCATTGAAGCCATAAAGGACTTATGATTCGATAAAATCGCCTCCTTGTCATATAATATTTGTATGTCGGATTACCTGAGTGTCCATCTGCTCTTAGATCTAACTAAATGTATTAATACATTAGGGAAACGTCTAATAGATTCAACTGAACAAGTTGATGGTATTCAGGTAATTATTTAAGTTTACTCAAAGTAGTAATGCACACTCGAATATCAAGTTACCCTTTGTTCTTAGTTGTGTCTTTTAATATCTGTTTGTAATACTGCGTTGTATATAAATTAAGCATTAAGTAGAAACCTAGTACACATGACAGAAACAAACTACTTTTTGATTTAATTAGTTATCAAAGGTACCTGGATTATAATTAAGTACGCCAGACGCGCGTTTCGTCTACATAAGACTCATCAGTGACGCTCATATCAAAATATTTATCAAGCCAAACAAGTACAAAGTTGAAGATCATTGAGGGTCCAAAATTCCAAAACATTGTGCCAAATACGGCTAAGGTAATCTGTGCCTGGGATAAGAAAATTCTTAGTTTTTCTATCAATTCAAAGTTTTATCAAGAAATTTATAAAAATGACGACATTATTGATATTCATGTCAACACCGAAGCATTGACTACTGGGCTGGTGATACCCCCGAGGACGAAACGTTCACCAGCAGTGGCATCGACCCAGTGGTGTAAATAGTTATCAAAGGTACCATGATTATAATTTAGTACGCCAGACGCGCGTTTCGTCTACATAAGAATCATCAGTGACGCTCATATCAAAATATTTATTTAGCCAAACAAGTACAAAGTTGAAGAGCATTGAGGGTCCAAAATTTCAAAATAATGTGCCAAATACCACGAAGGTAATCTGTGCCTGGATCGAGTTATCGGGTCAGACATAAAAACTCATTTTAACTGTATCACGCGTACATGAATACGTCGAAGCGTAAACATACAATGTATTTACATACTACAGTTATGCAACATGTATGTTAGTAAGTCTACTGTATGCATGTCAGATTCGTTTAAAACGTTGTACTTCCAAAATGATTTGAGTCAGATTATCTATTGTCAAGATGCATTTGAAATTTACCAGTTGCAAAAGCAGGTCATTTATTTTCAAAATCATCTAGATACATCGAATACAACCCTATGATATCAGTTAGTTGTCCTGTTCGATTCTTCATAAGCTCTCAAAGGCAATTGATTTTTTTTAAAGTGTTCTCTTGACTAAGATGAGCGAAATATACCAGAGGTCAGTTTATTTTCGATTTATGAGTTTGACTGTCTCTTTGGTATCTTTCGTCCCTCTTTTGAAAGAGAACACCTAAAACTAGATTGCTCCACAAACCATATTATTCCGGGGTCTTTCAAATTTTATTTTTTTTTAAATTTATATCAAACTTTTATCTACATAAGGTTTGGTCTTTTATAAAAAATAAAGTCTAAATTTAATCTAATTTTAACACTTTATGGATTTTAACTTATTGTGTTAGTTAATCATCCAGGAAATATAATTAAACGATTTATTTGATTAAAATTTTTCTTCTTTCGTTGATATGATTAAAGATTATGAACAACCTACTCCTGATTAGGAAAAAAATAATAACCAAACTTTACTAGCCGATTAAATTTAAGGAGGTGTAACTGTGAATAATGCAAAAGTGGTAGCAGTGGACATTATAGAAATTAATAGTGTAGTTCATGTTATAAATCATTTTCTAATCCCATGAAGATAGTTGCTTAAACTGGATTTGGAAAATACACAATTCTGTGTACAGAGTCCAACTTTGACAACTATAAAGTTGTATTTTACACAGATAACTGTATAATACTTGAATTCTGCGGAACTTAATAAAACTTGTTTGAAATTAAAAACGAAAAGAAAAGAAAATGGAGTTGATTAAGATGATGGAAAGGGGAAGCATCATTTCGTGTTCAACCAATGACACTTGTCGATTGTTGTCTTTATTGGACAGGACAATTTTGATGACAAGTCATTATCAGGAATTTTGTAGAAAGGAAAACAAGGATTTGATTGCAATTACAACTAGTAGAACATATAAGTGATAATTTGCAGAAAAAATGGATAAGTTTTATTGTGAAATGCAATTGCTTAAGGAATAACATGTGATGTGCAGTTAGCCAATCAGAATAACGTATCATAATGAAACATACATCTAATGTAATTATTTAATGTTTACTTATAAAGTGTTACATCTCGTTCCACTATTTTCAATATATATCACCTTTGATAACTGTTTAGTATAACTATAAATTTTCACTTACGTTCTCGTACTATGAACAATGAAAGTATTTATTTTGTTTAAGCTTATTTCCGTACTCTATATACCTGACAACAAAATTATTTTAATGTACCTATGTATGTTATTATTTCTTTTGGCGGCATTGTGTCCAAGGTTATGGTTTTCTTTCTGATATCTATGTAAAGATTAACCACGCCCTCCTTTATTTTTTAATAAATTTTATATTAACGTTTTGTCGATAAATCAAATTTATTCGTTAAGCGTAATTTGTCACTTAACTTAGTAAATATATCTTTTGATTCAGTTAAGTCATTTGAATAGATATTTCATGGTGTGTCTTTCTATTTCAAGATGATTTCTATTGCTTCAGGTTGGGTGAAGATTGGCGCCTTTAAAAAGCTTTCAAACACGCTGCATTTGTTTGCACCTGTCAGGAACCTGATGCTCAGTGAATGTCGATTGTTGATGTGGTTCATATGTGTTTCTCCTTTCTTTGTGGTATTTTCATCTGTATTTTTTAAAACATTGGGTTTCTTGTTTTTATTAAGACGTACTTAGACCTATAATGATTTGTTTTAATAAATTGTGACTTGGATAGAGCGTTTGATGGCACTGATAACACATCTTCTTATATTCATAGACATAATAGATCAAAACGTGAACAATATGTGTACAGCAGTCAACATTACGTTATAATGTTAATCACAATGTTACACGTCATTCAGGTGAAAAACAACATAGTGCCTACAATATGTCCTTGAAGATAGTCGCGTATTATTTGTGACGTTGATACGGAATATTTATTAAAAAGGTATCGGTATAATCCAATGCCATTTAAAATTAAAAGTTTTTTGACATAACACTGATTCATTTACTTTCTGCTTAGACACTGGTGACGTTTTACAAAGTCTGAGTAGCAGTTGTAAGCTCTTGAATATCGAAAAATCTCTCAAAAAAGGTGGTGGTGGTGGGAGGGTGGTGGTGGTGGTGGGGGGGGGGGGGGTGGTGAAGATAATTTCAAAATTTAAAATTGTCTTGTTTGTCATGGATTTTGATATTGAGTTGACCCCATCTGTCAAATGATTCATATGAAAATGATTAGAAGTCTGCAAGGTTAGGCCCACAGATCGTTTCCATGGCAATACCAGTTTGTTGTAAAAATCTCCCACAAAATTCTTCAAACAAATAAAAGATTTCTTGACGTATAGAATATGTAAATTATGCACTTCAATTATGGAAGGGAGACAGAGTCCATTTGTTAGTGTCTTAATTTCTTATTGGGAAGTGTAAATGACAACTTCAAGATATTATATTAGAATTAATGGACATCTTGATTCGCTGTTTGCCAGCGATATTAGTACTTTAAACATGTTTGACCTGACCTGTTTACTGTACTTGGATTGTTTCAAATACTGTTGCATTGAGTGTACTTGGATATAAAAGACGTATTGTGAGCATAAGAATCGGTATTATGCGTTTTCATTCCTATACATGAAAGTCATTATCATTATTATGATATGTGAAATGGCTTCCTTCGAACTTCTGTTGTTGATATTGTACCCTTAAAATTACAGAATTGTAAGATGGGAAATAAAAGATATAAAAGATATAGTTTATTCATTAACATTTTTCATAGTTTAAAATAAATAACTAGAAACAGTCGTATCAGCTCCATCGGCTATTTCATAAACTAGGACAAACGCAGGAGATTGTAAAACTTTACAAAGTTATAGAGTGCGATATTATTAATCCTGCATACAATGGTATATATGTTGTGTACATTATTTAAGTTTGTACAAATTATAATTTGTACGGGGTTTTTGTACAAGTTATAAGCTTTTTGACACATTCCGTTTTGCACCAGGTGATAAAAGTTTATCATTTAAAATGATTCAGTTCAATATCTTTAATTCAAATGTATACACTTTAACCTAATATATAGTGCTATTCTCCTTGTTCTCAAACTGGAAATAATGACACCTGAACAGTTTGAATTCTGATTTTATTTTTCTCCTTATACCAAATTCATATCCATAAAAAGTCTTTTTGTGATCTTATGTTTTTTTGTATCAATGTTCAGTATTAGACTGTATCATATAGTGATGGGAATATTACAGAAATATGTGGATTGAAAAACTGTGTGCTTGCAACATCCATTTGTGTTAAGCAGTTCATCAAACACTGATATCTTGTACAAAACATCTGTACAAATTATAATTTGTACAACATTACAATTCGTACACAACATATGCAAACATCTACATAAAACACACATTGAATTTCACTTGTATCTTTATTATTACATTATGAAAATATTGCATAGTATTTTTACATAGAATATATAAGTGTTAATAAAATGAGTTTACATTAATTACAAATGTACAGTTAATTGTATACTCAACACACTGTTGTAAGTTATAATTATCCTATTTTCCAAAGCCATACCTAATTCGGTATGGAATAATTACATGATCAACCACGTGAACAACGCCATTTGTAGCTGTAATATCAGGATTTATCACGTGTGCATATGAGTCTACTGACACTCCTTTATCTGCAAAATAAAATGTATATAAACTAGGTTCACACTGCCGATCAGATCAACTCGATGAACCCGATTGTCCAAATTTCCACGACCAACAATATCCAAATGTTTGATCGGATCTGTTCATGACTTCTAACCGACTGCTTACCGACTGTACACGAATTTAACTCGATCATTCACGACTCCTTGATGACGCCAATACGACCCCAACCCGACCACTTATTGAATACATATTTGAGGATTCCGACCAATTTACTATCTCTACACGATCTTTTTTCGACAAACTTGATCTCAGCCTGATCTCGGCATTAACAGATCGACTTGATTGTAATGTGGTCGTAGGGGTCGTCGGGCATTAATGGGGTAGGTACAATTGCAGTATAAAAACGTATTTTTTTTATATCAACCACTGCAGCGGAGGGGGCATTACGTGTTACTCTTGTCCGTATACGTATACGTACGTCCAACAATTAATTTCCGTTTTCTAATTATTTTTAGCTTCAATCAAATTCTATGAAACGTATACACAATGCTTAATACCGTTAAACACAGATCAAGTGCAAATTTGGTTGGCGTCACTTTTATCGTTCTTTGGTATTGACTCTTTGTAGCGTATTATGCTGGGCCATTAGGACATATTCTCAGTTTATTTGGTTGGATTCAGTTGTTCACAGACTATCTGGGAAAAAATATACATTTAAAGTTACTACATGGAAATAAATCAGTTGGATTATTTGGCAAGATGGTCAGATCTCAGATAGACAGGTTAATAGGTGTGACGGAGCTTGAACATAGAGAAGAAGACAAACAAAAAGGGGTAGACAGCAAAGGGTGCAGAAAATCTAGATGATGCAGTGGCTGACACGGCGATCACTGTGTGGGTAGTATAATTGTAATCACAAAAATACTGAACTTATCTATCACTGTGTGACGATTTCAAATAAAGATCATTTTCCTTTCGTCTCATCTTTTTATAAAATAGCGTCAAAAACCGTACGAAAAACATTTGACCGTACGGTGACATATAGTTGTTAACTTCTTTCTCGGGTAGAAAGAAAGACCGATGGCGACCATGATAGACCACCCGAACATTCAAGTCGATTGAGTCAGACAAAACTCCCGATCGCTTAATTTGTCTTGATCGGGATTGATCGAGTTGGTATGATCGGCAGTGTGAACCTAGCTTTGCGTATATGATTATAAAAGATTTCTTTTATAACACTGAAGTTTAATACGAAAGTTTTAACTCGGCTCAAAATGTTTGAAGTAACTTTTGTTGCTACATATTTTTGTCCTGTTCCTCATTTAAATCTCTAGTAATTTCCTTGGTATTAATTTTATTCGGAAGGAAGCTACTAGTTTATTCTAAGACTAATGCATACAAGATTTGTTAATTCGTTGAAAGTGCTAGCCAATAGAATAAATTAAAATCATTGATATTTGATATAAAAATAACTAAATATAGTTTTTGAAATCTAAGAAACTTCCTGTACGCTATAGACCAATTTCAAAATCTAAAATGAATGCATGTTAGTCCTTGAATTCTTTCTATTTGCGAGATTAACAATATGTGCTGTCCATTTTTCCAATAGAATATTTCTCAGTTTAAAGCTTCTTTTTAAGAATACTAGTATGAGATATATATCAAGATTACTACCTGGTTATGAAAACATGTTTGTATTTGTTTCTAATTCTTTTTAATATCACATGTTATTTTGAATCCTTATAAGGGATATGGGCTTGTATTTCCTGTTTTCCATCTCCTGGTCCATAAGGCGATGGGAATATAGGGCATTGATATCATTCACAAGTGATATGGGCTCATATCCAGCGATTAGATAACCATTCAAATTAAAATGTGAAGCGGAATATTTCACTCCGGTTAATATATATTTATTATATGATTCCTTTATAATCAGTATATCTCACCTGACACACTTAGACGAAGATATGCACTTCTTTTATCCAACGATCGGAGATGTTCTTTGTTATATAAACCAAGTGAATATTCTGTATGTGGTACTAAATGATATTCTACAAGCGCTATAATACAAGGTGTAAGGATTCAATTAAATAAATGCTGTTGTTGGAAGGTGACATCAATTATGTCTTTATTTGCGCGGCGTTGACAGCAAACAAACAAAACAAAACAAAAACAAAAACAAAAACCGCCAAAAAGCATTTAAAAATGCTAATATTTTTATCAAGCTAAAATTGGTAACATTTAGGTAGGCACGGTATATAAATAAATATATAATAATTCGTTTTAATTGATAACGAATTGAGTTAACTTTACAATTCTACATTCAACAACAAAAAGTTAAATATTATTAAGCTATACGTTTGTATGAAATTAAGTTCATGTCCACAAAATGAAATAAGATTTACATAGAGATGGTAATAAACAAATACTATTATTCTACATGTATTCATACTTACCTTTAAGTTTAGTTATATCATCATGTATTTGGCTGAGAATGTGTGATTGTAAGCTGTTAAATGCATCATTTGTTGGTGCAAATAGTGTTAAAGGATCACCTGTGAGTATAAAAGAAGATGTCATTGACAGTGCAAAGCGAATATCATGATTAAGATAGTATTATGATTTATTGAAGAAAAAAAACATTCTTTTCGTGCTTGAATTCTTTGCTTTAACAATATCCTATATATTTCAATCCAAGAAGTTCGGACATAGAAAACAAACAAAGTAGTACGCAATTGATGCTCTTTTGTTAATTTGTGTTTGTTTGTTGAAAAATATGAATTGTGTAATGAAATTCCTTATAATAAATACACCATACTTACTTTGAAGAATTTCTGTAATATTTGCTCTCTTGCATAATGCCAAAAATATGCTTAGATCTTTGTTCCCTGAAACGAGATCGACAATTCCTCCGGTAGGTGGTATCATTACTTTGTCAATGACATGGACGATTCCATTTGAAGCATTCATGTCAAATTTGGAAATTTTAGAACCTTCAACTGTTATTGCCTATATAAAAATCGAAATAAAAAAGTTTGTTTCAGATTATTTATTTGTAAAGTTATGCAATGCAATACAAATTTATTTAGATACGAGAAAAAGTCCATAGAGTTAAGAAGGTAGTTGCTCGTTATCAGGGTTATGATCTCATGTTGTTTAATGTAAATAGTAGACCATGATCTATCTGATATGTACATATAGAATTAGGGTTCCCAAAGCTAGAGATAACACATTATGTATAGCAATAAATATGCGTTTCAACTCAAAATACATATAAATACATTACACAGTCTGCAAAAATTTAAAACATAAACAATAACCTTATAAACGGATTACACTTACGTTGTTATGACTGTGATGGTAAATATTAAATCTGACTTTCAGTCCAGCAACCGATTCTACTGTTAGTTCATTTTGCGCATCTGTGCTCCTTATAACGCCATTTGTCAAGTGATACAATAATATAGTAGAAAGAACATTTTTATCAGAAAGAAATTCTTTTTCAGTTCCAAGTGCATCAAATGCTGCATTTGTTGGTGCAAAGATGGTGTATGTTCCTGAAAGAAATTCACATACTAGTGTGTCTTGACAGAATAATTACGGTCAACCTTTTATATTGATATGCGAACAGTTAAAGTTTATAATATCAACTATAGATAACTTGTAAAAAGTTTTAAGCCAGAACATGAATTTCTGTAGAAAGGCAAAAGGATTACAACGAATAGCAAAAAAAGGGTAAACAGACTGGCAACAGTAAACACAATGAAACACAAGTAGAAGGAATGATAACAAGAATTTCAATCAGAAACCATATGAGACAGACGGACAACAAGGAGTAACTGAAAAATCAGAGACACACAGATGACAAGAGGGAAGCAATGAACATTCATGACAAGTGACAAATAACAAAAGTAAATATACTAAAATAACGACGGACAACAAGAGAATAAGTCAAAATCTTAGTGGATATGACTTAATCACTCATCATTCATTTTATTTTGACAATGTGACTTTTTGATGTCCTAAAACTACTATTGGTAATACATTGGTACATCAAAAACGAACAAACAAAAGTACCAAACTCAAAGGAATATTCAAAAAAGGGGGTATGCCATATACCCTTACCATTCAGAACGCTAAAAAAGTTATCTTCTGTCATATTCCTAACTTTATACTTACATTTTCAGAAGGTAGTGGTAATTCAAACTAGCTTCATATTTAGCTAAATCTCATGTATAAGACTCTTGTTCATTTCACTATCGAAAATAAGACAAAGCAAAAAAAGACCATAAAATATTCAAACGTTATGACATCATAATAAGCTCAGTTAAACATTGTTTGTTGACATTTATTGGTTTTGGACTATTTTAAATTAGATTTGAAGCGCTTGGTAAAATAATCTGGTTTACTGCATTTGTGTGTCTGTGCTAATGCAGTTCTTATCAATAAAATACTATTTTACCGTAGAATAACTACCAAACAATAGACGATCAACATATAATGTCATACTTTTTTTGATATTTATAACTTTTTACGAACCTCAAAATCTTTTAATTGTTATTATGAAAATTCTAACTTTATGCGAACATCTTCTAACATCTCTTTCTTTTCAACTCTCGAAAACACACATAATAACACATACATTATGACTTTTTTTGTACTAGTTGATTGATATATTTATTTTACCTCCTAATATGGTATCAGCTAATCCACATGCTGTAACATACTGGATCAGTCTTGAATTGTTATTAGCTTGGAGCACTTCAACCAAATTACCACCTAAAACACAGTTGACAGAAAGATGCAACAATACCTAAACATGTTTAGATCTTTTAAACAAAATTGCAGAATTTAAATGAAATTCATGAATAATTGTTGTTTAATTTATAGTAGGGTTGGTTTATTGACTACGTAGGAATTCCATGGTCATTTGTAGTGATAAGGTACTGACCACATTAAGTCAAACGTGAGACATAATTGAGACATAACTTCAAAATCAAGTTTTAGAGGTGCCTCGGTTTGAATCGAAAGTTTTACACAACTTGTACACTTCTTGATCATAACAATTTTTAGAGGGAAAGATATATCCATGTATGTCATACCAATTATCGCTAATACATATGGAAATCTATAATTATTAATTAAAATGTGAACTTTTTTTTCAACATAAAAGTCGTTTTTTTTTTTTAATTTTAGAAAACTAAAAAGTTCATATATGATATCGGTGGGACGGTTTGAAACTCAACTGGATGTGTTTTTTCCAAACGTGATTTTAATGAAAATATCAAATTATATCAGACCAGTGTCGAGTACAGTTAAGTACTGTCGAGATTATGTCGATTCTTGTAAAATATGTGCTGGACTTTAATGGTCAAGTTCAATACATGGTTTCTTTAGACTCTGAGCAGTTTAAAGTGTATACATTGTTCAATGCACCACATCTATGCAGCGCCACGACAAGAAATTTGTTCAAATCGGAGGTACACTGTGATCTTTGTACGACAGTAGCATGATATTTTTAGCATCGTGTCGCTGTCTTGTGTCGTGGCACGAACATTGGACATGCACCTTTTTTGGCTTTACGATTTTTTGTCGTGTCACTGTCTTGTGGCTGTCGTGAGAGTGTCTTATCACACTCGTGTAATTGTCGTGCGATAAACACAATGTCGTGAATACTAGAATAAACAATTTTAATACCGACTGTCGTACGACTGTCGTACGATAGTCTCAACACTGTCTAAAGACACTCAAGGTATAGGCCAAGGTTGAATTATGAATATCAAATTTCGTACGATGCTCGCATAACATTGATTGTCTGTCGTACGACAGTCGTACAATCGTCGTGCAACGTATTTTCATTTTATTAAGGGGAATACAATTCTGCAGGAATGAATGTTTGGATAAACATACCGTCTGCCGATTGAATAAATAGGATGGCTATTCCACCAGAACGATTACGCTTGGTCCTGCTGAATAGGCGTTTTTTTTTGGGGGGGGGGGGGCATCTTAGTTTAAATTTGCTGAATATTTATTATATAAACTAATACGAAAAACCTGATTTTCTAAGACCGAACTTAATATAATGACACTGAACTAAATTGAAAGCAAATGGAAATTGCACGCCTTCCTTATATACTAGCAGTTCGGTATAACGCGCGAGTAACCAACGACTGTTGTATGGCAGTCGTAAGACAGTGACAAGACAGTGACACGATAGTAACACCCACATCCCATGAAATGAAAACCTGAAAATAGCCCCAAACAACTCACGATTGTCGAACGATTGTCGAACGACTGTCGCACGACCGACTTGCTGCAAACCTACGACAATTCAATTGAATTACTTTTTCTGTTTTGTACCTCTCGTGGAACAATCGTGGAAATGTCGTACCCGATGTGACGACTCGAAATATGCTTTTGACATTTTGCACGACAGTGCCACACGACAACTGTTTCATAGATCTTCCATGACAGAAAATCTTACGATCTCTTGTGGCCTGGGCTTTAATGACTACATGTGACGTTTATACCCACAACTCTTTTGAAAGCAAAGTTTATATTGGATCTACTCATACCTTCATTCTTAAAATTTTCATTTGTATGGATGACATTTGACTTATTTTCAGTGATTGGTGATCATTAGCGATTGCCTTGTTTCAAGTATGTCAACCTGTACGTAGTTTGCAATTTTTTTTATACACACAATCACGGATTAGGTGATGAGTTAATTTTTAAGGTTTTGGGTACAATTTTCAGGATTCTGTTAGACAAAAACATTTGCAAATATTACACCTTTTTTGAAATAAGGTAAGATTCGTCAGATAGAAATACATGATTTATACGGCTACATTCCTAAATAGATATAACATGTATAAAGCATTTAAAAGTGGTAATGATAATAAAGAATAAAGTCATAGAGTAGGCAGTAAACAAAAGGTTTAACTAGTTACTACAAATATCGTTTAACAGATACAGTTATATCATGAAGTTTTATATCGGACAGTAGCCTTAATAACTTTAAATAAATATTTCACAATCTTAGTTTGGTAACACACAAAAAGGCATAGAATTGTTACCACGAAAAAAATGTAAGTGCACAGTGAAAAAAAAATATTAACAACAATATCACAGAACTATGTAATAAAACTTTTCATCATAATTTCAATTAAGAAGTGTACTTTTTCTTCAAACCAAGAAGCAAATCATTTTTTTTTATGAATGATTGAAAAAACGTATAAATGATAATTTTGAAGAATAATATGACAATATGACAGGGCTGTCTACAACGACAGAAGTGCACATAAAAATTGAAAATTTCGCTAATTAAAAAGTACTTTTTGTTTGTTAAATTTTTTTGTTACGTATTCAACTTTGATTGTTATATCTTTAAATTCATTGCCGCATTTATGCGTCTGTCCCAAGTCAGGAGCCTTTGGCCTTTGTTAGTCTTGTATTATTTTAACTTTTAGTTTCTTGTGTACAATTTGGAGTTTAGTATGGTGTTCATTATCACTGAACTAGTATATATTTGTTTAGGGGCCAGCTGAAGGACGCCTCCGGGTGCGAGAATTTCTCACAGCATTGAAGACCTGTTGGTGACCTTCTGTTGTTGTCTGCTCTATGGTCGGGTTGTTGTCTCCTTGGCACATTCCCAATTTCCATTCTCAATTTTATTGATATTTTCCACATGTACCACATGTTTAAGGTGGTACCTAACACTACAGGGAGATAACTCTGTAAAATCAGCTAAACGTTTTAATTACGTTGTGTTGTAATGGGAATATTAAGCATCCCAATTATCAAAATTAGTGTTTGGCAAACTGCTATGTAACCAGTGTAATTTTTCAGATAATTTGGTTGGTTCCAATGTTTCTAATTTTTTTATATTTTTGTCGAAAAGTCATAGTAAATACTTTGTCAAAATTGTATGAAATTTAGACGAGCCAAATTAATCTTAGTTAAGGTGTTTGGTACCACCTTAATATTGGCTCTCGACAAGAGACCAAATGACACAGAAATAATATAGGTCACGCATAGTCAGCTATAAATGGCCACAAAATGACAATGTAAAACCATTCAACCGAGAAAACTAACGGCCTGGTTTTGGTACATAAAAATGGACAAAAACAAAATATGTAACACATAAACAAACGACAATCACTGAATTACAGGCTCTTGACTTTGGACAGGCACATACATACATACTGTGGCAGGGTTAAACATGTTAGCGGGATCCCAACCAGTTTATCTAAAACAAAATCAAGTGTAATCTGATTTTTAACACTTTATGTAAAAAAAATTGAAATTATTGGTTGTGTTAATCATCTAGGAAATATAATTACACGATTTATAACCATATCGTCTCGTTTTAATTGTTTTACATGGTCATTTTGCACCCATTTATAGTGGACTATGCGTTATGGACTTTGCTCATTTCTTCTACCTTGTTGATATACGTAATGATCATGAATAACCTGCTCCTACAATGGCAAAAATGGTAGAGGCAGACCTTTAAAAGCTAGTTTTTAAACAAGGTCTAATCCACCATTTTTCTACATAAGAAAATGCCTGTACTAAGTCAGTTGTTATCCATTCGTTTGATGTAATTGAGCTTTAAATTTTCCATTTGACTAGGGACTTTGAATTTTTCTTGGAGTTTTTTGGTGATTTTACTTTCAGCAACTGTTGGTGTAGTGCATGTTATAGATAATCGTCTAATTCCAGTAAGATATAGACTTACTAATTTTGTTTTGGAAAGAAGACTATTCTGAGTACAGATTACAACTATGACATCAACGATTGTCTTGTTTTTGTTTTGACCCATATATTCTTCAAATCTTTATTATGCTTATACCTATTTTCGTACTGTTCTTTAGTTTTATACTTAAGCATAACCGACGATTGCATCTCTATTTCCATCTGTTGAGACCCAAATTTTGTTATTTTTACATTAAATAGTTCTTCTGGACAAAGGATAGATAATATCGCTATCGATTAAACTTCATAAACATTACAGCTCAGATACTACACAGAAAACTGAATAATTTTTGAATTTGGAAGAACTCAACACAAAATTCTTTAAAAAAAGAATTTGATTGATCTAGGTGATAGGAAAGACAGGCAGTATTTCATGTCCAGCCAGTGAGACATGTCATATGAAAAAGAAGATGTGGTATGATTACCAATGAGACAAGTCTCTACAAGAGACCAAAATGACAAAGAAATGAACAAACCATAGGTAACCATTCGTCCTTCAACAATGAGCATATTGTTTATTGTCAAGGACAATTTCCTTATTGTCAAGGAAAATTTCCTTATTCTCAAGCATATTCCTTGTTAAGGACAATTTCGATTATCGTAGATGGAGAAAAGATGATCGGAGTGTGACTACAACTAGAACAAAGTGTAAGTAATAATTTGCAGAACACATCTCATTTGTATGGCAGTTGCATTAAATTCCATTTTATTGATATCATTGTCTAAACAAAACAAATAGACATAAAAGGGTAAAACCGCCAACAATAGGGTTACATCAGTCAACATTGTTTTATAATCTTATTTACTTTAAAAACTAAATTTAACAATGAAGAAAATAAAAAGGCATAAACACAAGCCACCTAACAATAAATTGAAGACAAAATACCATAGCACATGCAAACAATGACGGGATGCGCAAAACTAAAGGTATAATTTGTGAGATGAATTTTAATGTAAACATTTTCCTAATAATTTTAAAACAAGCTCGATTAAACTCATTCGTGTTTCCGTGATAAAAATGTCATTATAAATAGAAGATAAAAACGACATTTCACCCCTTCCATAAAATAAATTGACCCATTAAATCACGTACAAAGTGAATTCTATTATATATGCCGTTATCGAGTCGTAACAATTTATTGTGTCTTACTTCGTGTGAATATAGCAATAAATTTATTGAATCTTAATAATGATTTTTAACTATAAAAAAGAAGATGGGGTATTAATGTCAATGCGAAAACTCTCCACAAGAGACCAAATGACACAGAAATTAACAACTATAGGTTACCATACGGCCTTCAACAATGACCAAAGCGAAATGACAATATAAAACAATTTAAACGAGAATACGAACGACCTAATTTATGTACAATAAAATGAACGAAAAACGAATATCTTACACATAAACAAACGACAACCAAATAATTATATTTAGATTAATTAGTGGATTTCCTTTCACATTCTAAATGAACCACATGGAGTTTTAAAACCTAAACTTTATAAATGTAAGATGATACATATTTTAAGGTATTTCTTGTCGTAGAACATAACTTGAGACCTTCATACCTTTGGTATTTTATTTGATCAATGCTGACCCCACTCGAGTTCTACGCTAAGAAAAAAACCTTAAAATTTGCATAGCCTATAACATAATTACTGATTATAATCATATTTGTATCTCTTTGGTAAATTACTTTTTTGGTTTCCTTTAATGAGGGTGAAAGATATCAGAGGGATATCCGAACTCAGAGACCAAAACACAAACTGACAAAGTCATTGCTACAATAGAAAAGGACAAACAGAAAAATAATGGTACACAAAGCACAACATAAAAAATAAGGACTTAGCAACACGAAGCCAACCAAAACATTTATATTGTTATATTATAGTTCGTTTCCGCGAATGTTGCATTTTCTGTTGTGTCGTTGTTCTCCTCTTATATTAGAAGTGTTTCCCTCAGTTTAGTTTTGATTTAGGACAACGGTATACTATACTGTTGCCTTTATTTATATATATATATATAAGATTAGCTTATAGAGTGCTATATTTTAAAACCGGTATATGCAGACGTCTAGGAAGAATTAAATAAAATAAATATTGAATTACATTTAAATTTTATTTATGACATAATAACGACATTACAAACATAGTTTGATAGTATAAATAACATGTATTTACATAAATTACATATGTACAGATCATAGTGTAACCAGCACACTGTTGTCGGTTATAAGTTATTTTCCAAAGCCAAACGTACGCCAATATCGGAGTGGGACGAGAACATGGTCAATTAAGTGAACAACACCATTTGTAGCTGGAATATCAGCTTTTATAACGTGGCCATAGGAGTTTACTGATACTCCTCTTTCTGTAAAATAAAATGTATATTAGGTATATAAAATAGATTGATTGATTAATTTGTGTCATACGCCACTTTACTGTGATATTTCGCTACTCTACTGTGATATTTCGTGACGGTCAGTTTTAATTGTTTTAATTGGTGGAGGACGCGAGAGTGCGTAGAGAGAACCATCAACCTTTGGTATGAAACTTTACAATCCTAGTAAATTAAAATTGGAGTTGAGTGCACCTGCCTCGTGTGGGATTCGAACTCCAAACCTCAGTGCTGACAGTCCAATGATACAGGAGTATCACTCGACCACCGAGGCCCACTTATTTAAAATATAGCTTTTATAAATTTTAAATTTTATGCAAAAGTTTTATCACTGATCAAGTGTCCAAAGTCTCTTAATTTGCAATATATTCAGGTATCATTCCGCGTTTGAATATTTGTTGGGACTAGGTTTGAACGTGTGTTAGAAGAAATGTACTATTTTATACAAAACCATAATGCTTACAAGTCTGTTAAAGCAGGTAAATCGGATCATTTGAGACCGTTTATATAGGATTATTAATTATAAACAGATTTCAGTTTTTGAAATTGAAGAAAATTCTGCTACGATTGGGACTAATAATTAGGAAAGACTTCAATATTTTTTGTGTAATCTATGTACAAAAGAAAACGATGAGAGTTTTCCTTTTACTTTTAGTATTACGTTTCAAAGTCTAAAACTGTATTCTTTACATTTTGTTTTCATTAGAGAACATGGGATATATTGAGGTTGTTACTTGTTAAAGAAAATCTTATCTTAATTGATCTCAATTCTTTTTAATAGTCTTTGTTATTTTTTCATTTTCTCAGGAGATTTGGGCTTGTATAGTGTTTTCTATCTACTAATTCACAAGGCGGAGGGAATATAGGAGATTGACAGAGAATATGAGCTAATATCCTATGTGAAGCCAAAACTACAATAATAGTATACCCTTATCGTTATTTCAACAGTATCTCCATGTTTATCTTTGTTTTCTTTCACACAGAATATCCCGTTTAGATAACCAATCAAATATCAGAATTAAACGGAATATTTCACTCCAGTAATATAAATTTTTGGATTTAACCCAGCTTCCGAGATATTAATTAAAGCTCACCTGATACGCTTAGACGAATGACATCCCTTTTTGCATCTAATGTTCGCAGATATTCTCTGTTATATAAACCAGGTGAATATTCTGTATGTGGCACTAAATGATATTCTAAAACCTCTGTAATAAAAATGTTAGGTTCAGTGTGTGTTGTTGTTGGTACGGTGACATCATATATGCCTTAATCGTTGAGATTAATTGATATCAAACAAACAAATAAAACCATAAAAACCGACCAAAAGATATGAATATCTTATAGTAATTAGAAACAAACAGAAAAGCTATTACTAAAAGGTTCATGTCGTCTTGTTCTTTCATCTGTCAGAACCTTTCAAGAGAGCACAAGAGATGATATTGCTGTTAGGTGGTGTTTTCAAGGATCAGTTTGTATTTTTTCTATGCAGTGTTATTTTTAATCATTTGCATTTCGTCTGTGTTTTGTTGTGGCGTTTTATAGTAACTGTTCGACTTAAGCGTTTTGAGTGTCCTTTTAAAACTAATAGATTAAACATCTTTAGTAGACAGGTAAACGTGTTTGAAGTTATGTGAAGCCAAACACTTTTTAAATTGACTACTTTAGTGTGAACAAATGCTAGTACGTTAATATAGCTTAAATTAGAAAGACTTATGTATATGAATTGATATATGAAGCCTTGTTAGTTTGTATCAAATAAAGTTTACAATTCTACATTCAACTACAGCAAGTAACATAAGCTATATGTATATCTGAAATTTAGTCTCTATATAAAATCCTGTCCACAAAATAAAAAAAAAATACAGGAAGTTGCTTATTAACAATTACGTTTATTTCGCAGCTTCATGTATTCGTTTTTACCTTTAAGTAGAGCTGTATCACTATTTAATCTGTTTAAAACATTTGAAGATAATCTTGAAAATGCAGCATTAGTTGGTGCAAATACTGTTAAAGGATCACCTGTGTGTAAAAAAGAAGATGTCATTAACAACGAAGAGATTATCAGGATCAAGAAATTATTATGATTTTTATACCAAAAAAAAAATCAAATTCAAGACGTTTAGGATACAAACAACAAAAAGTAGTTAAATGAATTCTTTTTACGTGTTTTTGTTGTACTTTACGCAAAATCTTATCAAGGAATGACTGTAATATTTTTTTCTGTCTTTGAAGAAATAACATTAAATAAAAGTGCACACTGAATAACCCGCCTAGCGGTTTATTTTAAAAAGTGCACCACACTTTTTATGTTATTTCAAATAGACAGATTTAATATTACAGTTATTTCTTATAATTTAATTCTAAATTATATTTTAAACTAGAGAAAACCCCGAAAACAACGTTGATGACGTCTCGGTCACATGACTACATTATGTCTATGAGCTGATAAACAAAACAACGTCAGCCAATCAGAAAACGCGTTACATTCAAAATTAAATTATATATATACGTTTATTGGTAAAAAAGAAACCATTATACTAAATACGAAATACTAACTTTGAATAATTCCTGTAATATTTGCTTTCTGGACTAATGACAATAATGTGCTTAGATCTTTGTTCCCTGACACGAGGTCGACAATTCCTCCAGTAGGTGGTATCATGACTTTGTCAATGACATGGACGATCCCATTCGAAGCATCCAGGTCAAATTTCGAAATTTTGGCGCCCTCAACTGTAACTGCCTATATGAAAGATGAAAATAAGACCAGTTTTAGATTAATAATTTGTAAGTAATGCATTGCAGTACAAATGTATTTAAATACGGAAAAAAGTCAATAGAATCAAGAAGTTTATTGCTTATAATAAAGACTTAATTGCGGCTAACATTTTTGTTAAATTGTAGAAAATGAACAGTCTTGTATGTACAAGTACATATCAACATAAGATTTCCATATCTAGAGAGAAACATTATGTGTAGCAATACATCAAGATTGCATTTCAAAATATAGATAAACTCATAACACGTTGAAATCACAGTCTGCCAAAAAAAAAAATACAATAACCTTAAAAAAAGATTACACTTACATTGTTATGGTTATAAATATTGAATCTGACTTTCAGTCCAGCAACCGATTCTACTGTTAGCTCATTCTTCGCATCTGTGCTCCTTATAACTCCATTTGTCAGATGATACAATAATATAGTGGTAAGAACAGTTTTGTCAGAAAGAAGTTCTTGTTCAGTTCCAAGTGCATCAAACGCAGCATTTGTGGGTGCAAAGATAGTGAAAGTTCCTGAAAGAAAATGATTAACTGCAATAGGGTTTCTTGAAAAGTAGCAAATTTTATGTCAAACACAATTTTGTGGATGAGTCAAATTATGAATATTTATTAACAAGGAATGAAAGGCGGTGTTTATACATACGACAAGTTGAATATATCGAGTTTCTTTTAGGCAAACAAACTTATGATTGAGTCCGTAAAACTATCAAAGTTGTCACTAGATTTTAAAGTCAGCTGTTAATTAGCTTTCAGCCAACAATAACCCTTGTTTAAGGAAATGAGAAAAAAAAAACACAAGTCTCAGAATATCGTACAAATTAGGAGAACTGTATATTAGTATATATGTGCTGATAGAAAACAATAGAATAGCAAAAAGTAAAGGTCATAGAATTAATTTGAATTCATGTCTATTTTGAAGGAAACTATGCAATAAACATTGTGTTGAGGGTTTGAATTAGTAAAACGGTTATCTTGGTATGTTAGATTTAGGCTATCGTTAAAGCAATTTATATTTGAATTTAAGATTTTTGACAACAACTATTTTGGTCTGAATTATTTACTTACAATTTTAGGTTTTCTATATACAAATCATATGTATCCAATTACAAATTGAAAAATGTTAATGTCTATCAAATATTTGTTTAAATATACAAAAGCAGATATGGCAAAAAAAAAACAACAATGAAACTAAATCAATTACTGAGGTCACAAAAAAGAGGTTAACAAAAAAAAAATGCATAGAACTGATGTTCACTCGTATTTAAAAAAAAAACATAAATAAACCAATGTTAGTAAAACATTAAAGAATACATCTAGAGAAGCTTGAATTCTTATTTTAATCTCAATTTAACAAGCATATTTGGTTAACAGAAATACAAGTTAAATGACTGTTCTTGTTAGAATTCTTTTTCAATCATTTATTGTATTCTGAGTTCTATTCGTTGATAGGGCAAACTGATTATTTGCAGAAGTCCTAACTTTTTATTAAACTGTTAATTTGAATACAGTGTAAAAATATGTATTCACAAAAATATCGAATTCAAGGAAAATTTAAGAAGTCCATAAATCAAACATGACAAAACCAAATTCCTGATTGTATAAACCAATGGAGCGAATGAGACAAAACAGTTTATCTCCCGACTTGTACATGCATTCAAAAGTAAATAGATAATTAAAACTGGATGTATACGATTCTTATTTATGTCTGTATCTAAATTGTGACAAAACAAAACTTAAAAATGGTAGTCAAAAATCATGGCGTCATATCAAATGAGTAGTAACATCACAAAAAGCTCAGTAAAAAAATGTTTGTTCAATTTTGTCACTTTTTGATAACTTTAAATTGGATTTGAAGCGTATAAAAAACAATCTTCCTTTGTCAATATTGTTTATCTGCTTAAGCAGTATTTCTTATAATTTAAAATATAATACCTTCCTTACGCTCGAGGTACTACTAATAAATAAATGTAAGAAATTTTGTGCCAACTCTTATTCAATTTTTTATTAATATTCATAATATTTGACAAACCTTATAGTAGAACCTATCAATTGATGTTATGCAAATCAATTCATATGACTAAATTTTACTTTATACGATGCTTCGTACATATCTTTTTACACTTTTTCCTTTTCCCTTATCGCAAACACACAAATTAACACATATATTATGTACTAGTAAATTGAAATATTTATATTACCTCCTAATATGGTATCAGCTAATCCACAGGCTGTCGCATACTGGACCAGTCTTGACTCGCCATTAGCTTGGAGCACCTCAACCAGGTTACCACCAAAAACACAATGAACAGCAAGAAAGATGCAACAATATCTAAACATGTTAAGACCTCAAAACTTCAAAATCAAAATGAAATTCATCAATAATTGTTGTTTAATTTATAGTAGGGTTGGCTCATTGACTACGAAGGAATTCCATGGTCATTTTGATATGATAAGGTATTGACCACATTAAGACAAACGTGAGACATTATTGAGACATAACTTCATTTTAAAGTTTTACATAATTCAAAGGTGACTCGGTTTGTATCTAAACTTTCACGCGTTAACACATACAATCTTGGTCCTTATCTGTTTCAGGGGAACAGATAGTCCATATATAGTCTGCTAATTATCGCCATTTCATCTGAGCATTTATTTTTATTTATTTAAGATAATTTAATCAATAAAAGTTGTAGGATATAAGAAATATATTTCAACTTTGTTGAGAAAATATTATTTTCATCAACACGAGTAGTGGTTTTGTCATAAATCTAGTAACGTAACGGAAGGAACTGGTTAATGTAATTTCACTGGGCATAAATTGAGGCTAGTTTGTGCTATATATATAGTAGCAGACCCACAACAATAAAAGTGGATTGGGTTATTTATTATTTAAGGCACAATATCTTTTGATAGCTGCAAGTGTATTACAGCATTGAAACAAACATATTATAAAACTAAAATGTGTAAATAAGATGTTGCAGGGACGGTTCGAAACTCAACTTGACACTTTAATCCAATTGGAGTATAATGTAAATATCAAGCCAAATATATGATTAATTCGTTATGGTTTGAATATTATTTCATAATATTGCAAGACAAGAAACATTGGTAAATCAAAACGGTTAAAATATTTCACTTTCTTTGTTTCAAGTGTTTTAAGATTTGTCAAAATATAAAAAAAAAATAATTTTGAGGCTGCATTCCAAACTAGACACAAAGCATTGAAAAGTAGTATTGGTAATCATGGTGTAGAGTAGTTATGAAGGGCATTTGTATTAGTTACTTCAAATATTGTTTAACCTCCCAGTCAGTTCATGGAAATGGACTTGATTTCGGACAGTAGCCTTCAGTTGACTTATATAAATATTATACATTTTTAGAATGGTTATACACGAGACGGCATAGCACAGTTACCACGAAACGCATGCGTGTGTCATTGTTACATAAATCGGGTGTATAAAAATCAGAAAAATGTTCTTATGTTCCACACTGGAATAAACATCCAACTTACTTGCTTCAAGATGTTAAAGTATTTTGCTTTATTGTTTGTAGTAGGAAGTGTCTGGTGTGGTAATTTGGTTGAGGTTCTCCAAGCTGACGGAGAAAGTAAACTCATCAAATACGTCACAGCTGCTGGACTGGCCCCTGCTATACTTGCAGGTATGTTTTGTTTCCTTATGTAAGTTTAAGTTCAGTTTCAGCATGATTATTTGCAAAAGTATATGAATGGAGTTTTTGAGATTTCTTCTTTGTCCACATTTTAAATTTTTTTTCAAGGCAGCTCTATTCTTGTGCAACATCTACAATGAGCTGCAAAAGGTTCTTTTCTACATCAGACCTCACCTGGCGAAATATTTCATTTATTTTTTTATCGCATTGTAAATATTGCAAACATTCTAATATTTACTAAATTGTGTGTTAAAATCAAATTATTAGGCGATTTTTACTTTCATTTAAATAAATAAATAAACAAACAAATGTCGAAATGTTCAGGACTTAATTAAATCTGTATTTGGGTAAGATGATGCAAGCATAGGATTTGTATTGCGTCTTACACTTTGAGAAGCAAATAATCTTTAACTACTTTATTAAAATATTGTGTAAAAACGTTAATTATGAGCTATGAAAGTCAAGTGGCTCGAGCATTTTTCTGAGTAAGTTTTAAAAAATTTCAAAGACATATTTTTTACAGTGGGTTAGCTTTCATTAGTCTTCACAATCCTATAGATTAACAACTTTTGGTTATATTTATAATTTAGAATCTTCATTGAAGGTGGAGCACGAATGCACAGTTAATTAATTATATTGATGTGCCATTTTTATGCAAGAGTGACATTCCTTTGTACTATGTGCCGATTCGAATAAAAGTTATGCGAGTATTGTCCCTTTAACAGGTTTATTATTTTATAATTAAGTATAGGTTTCTGATTTAATTTTGAAGAATTACAAAATGTATCAATTCAATTTATTTCAGTTTTTGTTTTTGATGTACGAATACAATTTTATAAATTTGAAACGTTTAAAATGATTGCATACCAATATAAAGAACCGTTCATCTTTTTGAAAAAGACTATAAATACAAGCCGAATTATCTATCTTCATGATAGATTGGTTGGGAAATTAACCAGAGTTTTCTTTTTTAATCACAGAGAGGGACTAGCAAGCAATTTTTAATTGTAGCTTATTTAACGTTAAAACAATTTCCACTATAAACGAATGTTACTTCATACAAATATAAGGTCTTTGTTAGCTAAATCTACAAATTTTATTAGATATTATGATTTTTTATTACAATAGATTAACATGCTACACAATGTATTTTTATTTGTCAGCAATTTAACTCGGCAATTTCTATATACCGTTTGTAATAATGATTCAATTCATTATACAATCACTACAAATAAGTATATCAAACTAAAGATTAAAATCAAACAAGTGACAACCATGCAATATATGTGCCCACTGAATCTAAGTGTGTTTGAGAGTCAGAGTTAATACAAATACTTATATAAGTCTCAAATTATACACAACATTGTTAGAATAAGATTTGTAATGCTGAATATATTCATACAGTGTATTTGTTTTATAGAATGCCAAACAAAATAATCATACATCTGATATTATGATATTAAAGGATGAAATTGAGTATAAGAAAGAGAGAGAGAGAGAAAAGGGCATGACATCTGTGCATGTTGATTAATCCCTGATATTTGTAATATTGCAACGGCGATGGGAATTATGAGTCTTTGTTCATTGTTTTCAAGAATTTTGTATATTTGCATGATTAAATGCCTTCTGTATTTTGTCTTTCCCATAATCAAGCAAATTTCTATAACTGGATCCTATTTTTCAGAAACTTTTGAGTTGATCTATAGGTTTATCACTTTTTCTCATGCTGTATAAACGACAACGTTATCGAATTCTGAGTACATGTTAAAATTAAGAATGGAAAAGGGGAATGTGTCAAAGAGACAATAAAAATAACCGAAGAGCAGAAGACAGAGATAAAATTCTGTACCAGAAGGCGGGCTTCAGAAGCCACAAACAAAACAGTGTACTAGTTCAGTGAAAATGAAGTCATACTAAACTGCAAAACATAGAATTTGACTAAATTTAAAAATCATGCAAGACTAACAAAGGTTTAAGACAAATATTGGGCGTGTTTTTACATGTTTTGTGATCTCATCCCTCTTGTATAACTCTAGCCAATGTAGAAAAACAAACACACAGTTATATGCACAGTAAAACTAAGTTTAAAAGAAGTCCAAGTCCGCTGTCAGAATATGTAACAAAAGAAACTAAGCAAAATAACAATGAAATAACAAACGACGTATTACAGTTGCTGACGTGCATGCTTCAAACCTTAATTGAACTGATTGACATATTGTGTCTTCATCATATCAAAATTAAGCTCAATACCTCCCGTTAGGGGTTTAGTATCATACCTTCACAAATCATATAAGAACATAACCCGTAGCATGCCAACAACTGGTTTTAGAATAAATGTGTTTATTTTCGACGAAAAGACCCTATGATCGAATAAATCGATATAAATTCCAAAATATGACATTTCAAATAACCTCACAACAGTTTCCCTTCTGAATAAGTCAGTTAAATTAACATGTATTTTTGAATAAACTAAAAAAGCGCTAAGATAACACAAGTATTAGCATCATTTCTATTGTAATCAGTCAGTATTGCCATATTTAGAAGAAAATAATGTTTATTCTTTTCTTTCTTGTTACTTTATATGATTTTTTCCAGTATTCAAAATTACCTTGTTTTGAATACATACAATTTATATTGATATATATATATATATATATATATGTATACATCAGTTACTACGTTGGTGTTGCATCAACGGAAAATCCATCTATGTATGAATTTATGTGTTCATATACATATTTAAATTTTCGTCTTTTCTTGTTGTTTTTCTTCCGGGTTAAATGACACTTAAAACCTCTATGTTAAACAGTACAAAAATTTCTAATTGGAAAAGATCATTAATGTGACAAAACTAGTTGCATAGCAATCCTTATTCATATATTGAAATTGACGCAGACACCGATTGTGTACCTCTTTGAAGCTGCTAACCATAATTTTTCAATACTTTTTTGCCAGGAACGTACACTATCTTTGCACCAACTGATTCTGCATTTGATGCCGTTGGAACTGAAGCAGAACTTCTCAAGGACACAACAGCTTTAGCAAATATCCTGAAGTACCATGTTGTCACAGGTGCAATTCCAAGTTCAGCTGTCAAAAATGAACTCCAGTTAGAAACCTTAGCAGGAACAAAAATCCGATTTAATACATACTCGCATAATCATGTAAGAGTTTAAAATAGGGGAAAACATTATTTTAATGTTAATGTCAAAAATTGTGTTACTATTTTTATAAAATCATATACTTGTATAAAGTTCCCTTGAATCTTTCTATTAAACAAAGTATTGCATGTTTGCATATCCAGGGAGAGTGAGTTTTTTTCACACGTTTTATATTTGATTAACCATTTTAGGCTGTAACAGTTGAAGGTTCTAAAATCTCCAAATTTGACCTCTCAGCATCCAATGGAGTAGTTCATGTAATTGAAAAGGTCATGATGCCTCCAACAGGAGATATTGTTGATTTAGTTGTCGGAAACAGCGATCTCAGTACTTTATTGGCCCAAGTTCAAAGCGCTGGACTTGCAACTGCGTTGAAAGGTATATAAATTTGGAATAAATGTCACTGAGTAAAAATTAGTTCATTGAATATATTATTAATCGAAGTGATTGTTGTACAATGCAACAAGAGTATAAATAATAACATGCTCTGAAAAGAGAACAAAAAAAAACATTTTAAAATATAAATGTTGGTAACATTATTTGAATTATATTTATTATTTTGCTATTTACATTTTTTGAAATTTTTTTAATTTTTCAGAATAAAAACTAACAAATGCTCTAAAAGAGGGACGAAAGATACCAAAGGGACAGTTAAACTCATAAATCGAAAATAAACTGACAATGCCATGGCTAAAAATGAAAAAGACAAACAGACAAACAATAGTACACATGACACAACATAGAAAACTAAAGAATAAACAACACGAACCCCACCAAAAACTAGGGGTGATCTCATGTGCTCCGGAAGGGTAGGCAGATCCTGCTCCACATGTGGCACCCGTCGTGTTGCTTATGTGATAACAAATCCGGTAAATAGTCTAATTGGGTAGGTCACATTCATGAAAGGGAAGGGGATTGTAGTTACGACGTAAGGAACATATCCGATATCATTTGTGAAACGGTTATTCCATAACGGTCAACCAACTCGTGATGGCGTCCGTAAAATTTACGAAGGGATGATTTCAACTTTACCATTTGGAACTCTTGGTTTAATAGCTTCCTTGTGAGCAGCAACCCTCTATCAAGAAAATCATGATAGGAAATGTAGCACGGCTCTAAACTGCAACTTTACACGCAATGTCATTGTTCATTGGCGATTTTCTTAAAGAGATTATTTGAAAAATTATCAAATGAGATATTTGATCATTTTCACATTTTCTTAAAGGGAGTATTTTAACAATTACCAATTGTTGTATTTGGAGAAGTTTTCTGCGCCCTAACTTGATCCCAACACGTTGCAAAACATATATAAGTTATGTGTGAAACAATATTGTAAACCGTGTACAATGCCTACCTATTATGACAGTCATTATCAGTTTCTGTAACTACTATTTTTACTCCTTACTGTTTGAGAATCCAATACATTCTGTGAAATATTTTCAAAAGCGTTCATCCAAACACTCTAAATGGTCATAAATGTGCTAAATTTTAAATTCAACCCATGATTTGATGGTATTTCTGTGTTTGTGTAGGATCAATGAAATTACCAATAGTTCTTTTAAACTATGTAAAGGCGAATCAAAATGAGTTAGTTCATTTTTTTACAATTTGAAAGATAAGCGGGCATTAAGCATACAAAACATAATAAAAAAAAATATTATCACTGAACATTGCAAATATCCAAAGTGTATTTACTTGTAGATTTTTTTCTTCAAAAACTGTTTTTATTTATTGACAGGTGATGGGTTGACTGTATTTGCACCAACAAATGCTGCTTTTGCAAAACTTGGATCGTCAATTCTTGCCAAACTTACATCAAATAAAGCTCTTCTAAAAGGTATTATAACCATTTTAATTAAAGATACAACTCAATGTGCAACGAAAAATCCAGAAAATATTTATTGTAGCGTTCACCCCCTTTTTTTAAGTTGCATAGTGGTGTAACATCTTAGTATAGAAACAAAATGTTATTTTAAAATAATTAACAGTAGACTCATATCAAACCTTCGGTACGACGTACAAAAATAACCACGCCAACCACAGACAGTAAGCACTTGAGTCTAGTTTATTAGTGTTGATGGGCTCTGAACTAGCATTGAATTGCTGTGAGAATACAATAGATCGGTTTTTTTTGTGTCTTTTGTCATGATTCAAAGGAGATTTTGTTATTTGTGTTAGTCTATTGAGTCAATCCACTTCCAACTGATTTTAACAGCACGTTGTGATATCATGCTTTTACACCAGTCCCAGGTTTTTGGGATGGTTGAACGACCATCAACATGTTAAACACCGCCATATTCATTATTTGTCATTCCCAAGTCTGAAATCTGTAATTAAGTAGGTGTAGTTGTTAGTTGTCTGTCATATTTGTTTTTTTAAATTATCAATTATCACTAATAGAACCCTTATTGAATTTTCGTGTATCTAAATAGTCATTTGTCATTTTATTCAGTCTTAAGAAAAAAAAACATTGATAGATAAATATAAAAGAGATTTTGTACTGTTCATAATTAACAAGAGATTTTTTTTAGAAATACTAGAATACCATGTAGTACCTCATACAGAATACTCAGCCGGTCTGTACAACAGAGAACATTTAGCTACAATTGACAAACACCATGACCAGATTCGACTTAGCACAAGAGGTACCTGTTTAATCGTTATTTTCTCATTTCAACATTGTTGTCCTACTTTATGCAATATGGCAGTGGGCTTTTCATACGAACAGCATCCCTAGATTAGAATTAAATATCTTATATATATAAATAAATATCTGTGGTTATATCAACTCAACTCTGATTTGTTTTCTATCAAATGTTATTTTTAGTAACTGGTATATACTAAAGGGAAAACCTTCAACTAAATGACTCCAGATGTCTTATTATTACAGGTCCTCGTAAATAATTTTTTTAACTATATCAAATTCGAAAGTTTCGAAAGGATTTGTGTTTTATCTAACAGAAAAAATCTTATTTCTATCTGATTTTAACACTTAATGATAAAGTTTATACAAAATGTACAACAGAATTTTGAGCCATGTTTATCTTCACTTTCTGAAATCGCCTGATTGCTTTTAAACGCTCCCAAACACATCGCAATATTCTTAATAGTTATTCACATAATGTATTGTGATAGTTAATCATCAAAGAAACATTGTTATATGTTTTATGTGATTAAGAATGTTTTTCTAACTGTAATGATCATGAATTACCTACTTCTCATATGGAAAAAGTAAAAATTAACATAATTTATCTATTAAATTTCAGGAGGTGTCAGTGTGAATAATGCCAAAGTGATACAGGCGGACATTTCAGCAACTAACGGTGTAGTTCATGTTATAGATCACGTTCTGATCCCATTAAGATATAGACTTCAATTTGGATTTGGAAAATAGACAATTCGGTGTAGAGAGTACAATTATGACATTAATATTGTTGCTTGTTTTGTTGCCAGTTGTAGTTGAATAAATATATGTTTAACCATAGATACTTTAGTCTTTTTTTAAGTACTCTTATTTCATTTCGAAGAAAAGCATCCTGGACTATTGCATTTTCATTTCCGTCAGTTCATATTTGAATTTTGTTACTTTTAAATAAAGTATTTCTACTGGGTAAAAGGGCAAAAATTAGATAAGACCTATACAACATCAACATTAAAAATCATAGTTAAGGGCTTCAATTGAAACGAGTGTTTAAAAGAGTTGAGAACATACCATGAAGTCAATCAAGACAGTTAAAATAAGTCGATAAAATACAGCCAGCCAACACCATGATCAAACAAAAAGATCAAAAACAGAATAGCAGTTATCCACAAATCACTTCCAAAAAGTAATGAAGAATCACCCACATGAATTATAACCTCATAAAAATCTGTGATCACCTCAGGCGATCAGAAAAGTTTCAGCATGTTCAGGTTAGTAAAAAGAAATAAGACGGGATTGTTTGTACAATGCTCTCACACATAAGAGCTCATCTTTGACAGAAATATTCCATGAAAACCAACATTACTATAATGGCAATCGTTAAACTTTCGAAAATATTCCAACTAGGTCACTATATACTCAGTTTTGGCCTCAAACGGAACTGAAGAGATATGTATGGTCAAAATATAAATCTGGTGTAGTAAACCTGGTGCCGTCAATGTTATGACTACCACAGGCTCGATACATCTGCTGGTGAACTGTGTAGCCCAGTAGCCAGTACTTTGGTACTCACGTCTGGACTGAAAAAATGGACATTGAGTTACTGAAATTTGTTGTTACAAATTTCAATTACGATTGATCTGTTTCGAGTGTAATGCAAAACTCAAATTCATTATACAAATTCAATTGGTTAAAAATTTGTTAACGTTCCAGTATGCATGTTCCTATATAGCTCATAATGATAACAGGTATCACTAATATCAAATGGTGCATAGAAATTTCACCAAAATTTAAAGCATTGGTTATGATATAATACAGTGAATGCTATGCATGTCCTTGCAACAAAACGTCACGCAACTCGGTAAGTCACATTCGGAGATAGAAAGTCCGAATTATAGTTACGATAACTGGACCCTCCCGTCATCATCTGTGTCATCAGATGTTCCTCCCATTTGTATTTTTTAGTTTGATAGGTTCCTTGTGAGCAACAATCCTCTTCCAAGGAAGCAATGATAGGAAATACAAGCCCTTGAATGTCGTATGAACTATGATATCCTATTATGATTATTATTTTATATAAGAAAAAAAAACGAAAACCCTTGATAAATTTCATGCGTTCGAAGCACTTTGCTGAATTTACCTTAATCAGTAACGCTCAAAGACGAATATTTAAAAGACAATGATGTATAATAAGCGAATCTTCCTCTGTCTGAGGAAGTAGAAACCTTACCTAACCTTACCTTACCTTAAAATTATTTCTTAATTCATAAACGGACTTCAGAAAGATGTGTTATTTATCAATTCAGTACCGACTATTCGGCTGATGATATCTTAAGGGACTGAGTATACACCATGCAGGGGAGAAAAATTGGGATAGTTTTCTTATTTTTTATTACGTTTGGTCATCTATTTTGATTAATGTAGAAAGTAGTGAGGCGTCGCTAAAATACATATTTGCCTTTATGGCACGTGGAGGAATATATATTAATTTTCATTAGTACACTATCGAAAATGCAACACATCTCCGTCAATAGAGGTTGTTTAAGAAGCTGTGTGACAGTGATCACTGAATTGTACGCGGATATAATAATGAAGAAAAAACATCAGTTAAAAACAGAAACTTGCTGAAACAGACATGCAAAATGTTGTCTCCTACTGTGAGCTACCTTCTAGTGAGTTATTTTGTGATTTGTTTCCGTAACTTGATTTTTTTTATGAGACGAGATAGTTAGTCTTGTGCTCAACCCCTTAACCTGGAGGGCCAGTGGATTTGTAGTTGAGGTTCCATTCCCCTAGATCAAATGCCGACCTAGGCTTACGAGCAAAGATCTACCCGGATTGGTATCAGAGTTGTATCTCCTAGATGGATTGCCTTTCTGGGCTTTCAACCCCCATCTGACTGGCTATATTTACCCATAGCTGGGACAAGGTTGATGAGTGCTAGGACATAGCCACACGCCGGTGGACCTACACACTCCATCTACAGGGCCCTTGTTGCTCCCCGATCTCCATCAGTTTGGCCTGGCATCGAATGAGACCAGTATCCGTGTGTTACCACGAGGAGGCACCAATGGAGTCTTGGAAGAGTAGTAGAGGCTATGTACAGGAGAGACTGACGCACTCAGCTCTCTTTTCACATACAATGCTAGTCAGCGGCATAAATGCACTAGAAGCATAACACTACCCTGTGGTTTTCACCACCAACATCGAATATTCTAAAAAAAACATCAGCACTACTTTTGAATTCTAAACAACTTTACTGATGATATCAGGTTCTATCTTATCGTTACACTACGATATAGCATATGAACATTATAAAAGAGTTCTTACAAGACATGTGAATATCCGGTCACTATAAAATAGAGCATGTGATATCTTATTGGGCTGTGCGTTTTTGTGATATATCAAGAAATAATTTCCAAAGAATATGTGATGAAATAAACAATCAAGTACATTTCTATCAGAAGACCGTAAACAATTTCTAATAAAGAAACTACGATCCATGAACAAAATCATCAGACTTAAAAAGAAATGCAAATAATTTAATTGAAATATGATTCAAGTTTTCCTGTATGACTTCTGTATAGAACTTAACAATGACACAGTCAAAAACGCATAAAATAAAGGTCTATATAAAAAAGTAAAATCACAAAAATACCAAACACCGAGGAAACTCATAAAGGAAGGTCCGTAATTAAATGGTTAAATCAAAAACTCAAAAACATCAAACGAATGGATACCACTGTCATATTCCTGACTTGGTACAGACATTTTCGTATGTAAAAAAAGATGGTTAAACCTGGTTTTATAGCTAGCTAAACCTTACTTGGATGACAGTCGTATTAAATTCCTTTATATTGACAGCAACGTTAGAACAAAACAAATAGATCAAAATTGGGATAAAGCAGTAAATATTGTGTTATAATCTTAATTACTATAAACACAAACAAATGTGTAACAAAGAAACACAAAAAGGCATAAAACACATGACATGTCTTAATCGTTTTTTTTTTTTTTAGGTTAAGAAATCGTCTTCAATGCATACAGAAATAGGTAGATCTTTTTTTGTAATTTTTGTTACCATCATCTCAACATACTTTTTATTCCGAAAGGTTCACCAGCAATGGCATAATCCCAGTGGTTGTAAACACTTATCAAATACACCTGGCTTTTAGTACGCTAGATGCGTGTTTTACAGTAGACTCATCAATACCACTTATATCATTAGTTGAAAAAATCAAAGTAGAAGATCCTTGAAAGCCAAAATTTCCCCAAAAGGATGCAAAATCGGAATGCGGTTATCTATTCCACGGGTAGAAATTCCTTTGTGTTTTAGGTGATTTCATCATCTTATGAAAATAGAAACCCGTCAATTATTTCACTATGCTAATATAGGGGAGGATTACAGAATTTTAAATCCCAACGCATTTTTGCGCCTATCCAAAGTCAGAAACATATGGCCTTTGTTAGTCTTGTATAGATTTTAATTTTACTTCATTTATATGTTTCGGAGTCTAGTTTAACGTCAATTTTCACTGAACTAGTATACATTTTTGTTAAGGGACTAACTGGAGCCCGCCTCCGGGTGTGGGATTTTCTTACTGTGTTAAAGACCTATTGGTGGCATTCGATTGTTGGCTGCTCCTTGGTCAGGTTGTTGTCTCTGTGGCACCTTCCCCATTTTCATTCTCAATTTTATTCGAGAAAATGTTCTAAGTTAATGCACCATATGTTTATTCAAAGACAAAAATGAAGATATGAATGAGGTCATTGGAAACTGAAAGTAGTACCTTTCTGGGTTAATGCTATAAGCATTAAAGGGAAAGTTGGACAATTATGTCATTAAAATTACATTGTCAACACATTATTTAGGAAAAGATAGATTTCTTTTAACAAATAGTGTCCACAGATACTAAAATGAAATGCAAAATTTCTTTTCAAAATACATTTTATCCGGTACACTTTAGGGTACGAACTCCTCGTTCGTCAATTTCGGGGCTAAAACACATTGCATTTAAAATACATAAGCATATATGACTTTCAGTTTTATCAATTGTTATCATGCAATCTTGTGGGGCAACTAGACGAGAATGGAATTAATAGTTTCTACAGATATCCAGTTTGTTTGAATAAACACTAATTTCCTGTGAATTTAAGTTTATTAAAAAGTTTAACAAATATGCGGTAGTAATATATTACCAGCAGTTAACATATCAACAAATAAATACTGCATATATACAATACATTTACAATTTAACTTAATCAATTGCATAGTGCAAAGTTATTTTCCAAATCCAAGGAAAAGCAAATATCTGGCGGGAATTAGAACGTGATCAATGACATGAACAACTCCATTTGTGGCGGCAATATCAGCCTGTGTTACTTTTCCATTGTTAATTGAGATTCCTCCACCTGAAACAAAAAAATATATTTTAGCTAACAATATGCAATTTACTTAAGTAACACATAGCATTTCAAGCAAGTATTTAAGGTGATATTGTATAATGTACATTAAACCTGATTCATTTAGTGTTCCTTCAATTCGTTTTATACGGTGATGCGAATAAGTAATAGATGATGAGAAATTCTTTTTTTATCGACATCCAGGCCCATATTATTACTTTTTTTCTAATTGTGTATGCATTTTTACCGCTTCTTACATTTTTTTAAATTTAATCAACAGGTGTCATGTTAGATTAAAATGTATAATTATTTAAATTCCTTACCATATGCATGTACACGAATTGTATCATGATGTCTGTCCAGTGTTCTTAGAAATTCTCTGTTGTACAGACCAGCTGAGTATTCTGTGTGTGGTACTACATGATATTCCAAAATTTCTGCAAAGTAGAGTATATACAATATTATAAATTAGAATTGTATAAACAAGTAAATACCACCAAATCATATTCGTCACATCCAGTTTCATTGCATACGAAAAAGGGTCGAAAAACTTTTCCCTTGAATTTGACGGTTGTAGGAAATTAAATTATTCATTTCATTGCTGTAAAGAGGGAAAGCTAACTATGATCTTTATATATTACAATTTTGCAACTATGTGGAAAAAGGAAATCTTTGACTCATCCTTATCAGTATTTCTCTACTTACAGTAAATAAATATTCTTAAGTAGGAACATACCTTTAAGGAGGCCTTTATTTGAGGTTATTCTGCGTAAGAGAGTGGATCCAAGTCTTGCAAAAGCAGCGTTTGTTGGTGCAAAAACTGTCAAACCATCACCTGCAAATAATATCAAAACGAAATTATAATAATAACAGTGTTTAAATCAATATACATGTATTCGAATAAAATAGATATAGGCATACATCAATGAGACAACAAAACGCTGACAGATACATACTTAAACATATAATAAAATTAGTTAAGAAGAACTTTGTATCTCAAACAAATCATTTCAACACCACTAAACACTCAAATTCACCAATTCGTTAATTTATGAAAGGGCATAACTCGTGAAAAATGACAGTGGCATCACAGAAATTCTAACTTGATCTATTTTTGTGGTAATATAAGCTCTGGGAATAAGGTTCGGAACATTTGGTAAGTTAAGTTAGAAAACGCAAAACCAATGAGGAGGGATTTACACAATGTACGTACGGACCGACCTAACGCCTTAATGCCCCTTCGCAACGGCGTGGGCATAGAAAGAGAAATATAAGTCAACCCCCCCCCTAAGTTTGAATACCTGTTTTTCAATCCCTTATATTTTAAAGTATTAAAGAGCTTTGTCAATCTATAAAAGAGGGACGAAAGATACCAAAGGGACAGTCAAACTCATAAATCTAAAACAAACTGACAACGCCATTGCTAAAAATGAAAAAGACAAACAGAAAAACAATAGTACACATGACACAACATAGAAAACTAAACAATAAACAACACGAACCCCACCAAAAACTAGGGGTGATCTCAGGTGCTCCGGAAGGGAAGCAGATCCTGCTCCACATGTGGCACCCGTCGTGTTGCTTATGTGATTATAAAACTTTCACGCACTCATTATGAACAATTGACATACCTTTCAGTGCACTTGCAAGTCCTACATCCTGAACCTGGGCTAACAATGTGCTGAGATCGCTGGTTCCAACAACCAAATCTACAATGTCTCCCGTTGGTGGCATCATAACCTTCTCAATGACATGGATGATTCCATTTGATGCAGAGAGGTCGAATTTTGTTATCTTTGAACCCTCAACAGTAACAGCCTATAAAATAAATAAGATCGATTTATAGATACTTTAATGTAAAATTTATCTGTTCAGTTTTCTGTGTAGTGTTGTATGGGCCGTCGGTTGTCTGTTATTTTTACATTAATTGCTCTATGTGTTGTCACCTTTTCTTTGACTCTTGTTTTTAAATTCCCACTTTGATAAATGTTGAGTGTAAAATATAGGACTGTCTGTCTATACAAGTATTTCTCTTAATATTTTAATCAATTCGTTTAATCAAAATGTGTCTAAACTGTAAATAGGTGATTATATATTTTAGTACTACATGTAAGACAAATTACATCAACAATGTTTTTAGTTTATGATAAAATCCAATACCAAAATATTTTTTTTAGCATTGCTTAAATATCGGAATAGATAGTTTGCGATTCAAAATGGTAGACACAATTATATACTTTCATTTAAACTTTTAAATTGATTTGAGTACGATCATTATCGGGATCAGTTCAAACATCTAAATAAGAAGCTACGATAGATTAAACTAGAGATGAAAACATCTTATTATAGAATCTGAAACCATTTTATTTTTTCAAAAGTATTCTTACATGATTGTGTGAGTATGTATTGAATCTGATCTTTGTTCCTGCTAAGGTTTCTAGTTGAAGTTCATTTGTGGCTGCTGTACTTGGAATAACACCTTTGACAACGTGGTATTTCAAGATTTCTGCTAAAGCTGCAGTATCTTTCAAAAGTTCTGCTTCAGTTCCAACGGCATTAAATGCAGCATCAGTTGGTGCAAAGATTGTGTATGTTCCTGTACAAAATACAGATTATATGTTAACACAAATTCTTAAGACTATATTTCTTCTTTGCAGTGAAGATAGTTCGTTAAACTGGTTAACTGATTGCGATGTCTAGTATGAATTCAAAAAATCATCAATCAATCATATTTTTATCGAACAGGAATACAAAAATAAGTAATAAATTACAACTTAGATGGATATTGAATCTACCTATTTATTCAATTTATTAAAAAATATCAGCATATCTGATAATGATAATTATCAAAAATGAGAAATAGAAAGGGTGGTATTAATTAAAGTAACTCTTGTAAATATTTAAAGATAGTTTATGCAAGTTATGGTTAATGCAGAGTATTTTGTTTCGAAAGTTTGGTGTATTAATTAGCACTATATCATCAAATGGTATCTGACGCTTTGGCATTCAATTTTAAGCTTTTCACAAATTAAAGTATTCAGAGAATTTCCTAACACAATATTTGTTTTATCCTTTTCTGCGTTGCTTATGCCGACATCTCTCACCAAAGGAATTCCTTATGACCACCATAATCAACGTTAGTTAGCTCTTACTTCTTATATTGTATAAAAATAAATGTGATGTTTAAACTATGTTGAAAATAAGAAATTTCTTGAATTCAAAACTATTGTATATTTTACTTAAGCATTAAATTAAATAGGGGTAAATATATCCAAAAAGGAACAGCTGAGCAATACTTTAGTTTCAAAAAACGGTTTATACGCTAAATGAAAATGCAAATAATACATACCTGCAAGTATAGCAGGGGCCAGTCCAGCAGCTGTGACGTATTTAATGAGTAAACTTTCTCCATCAGTTTGGAGAACCTCGACCAAATTACCACACCAGACACTACCGACTACACACAACAGACCAAGATACTTAAACATTTTAATATTTACAGTATATCAACTGTTTAGTTCCAGTGAGGAAACATCGGTCAAAAACATGCTTTTATACCAACATTTTATGTAATCATGCCACACAAACTAAAATTAACATGGTAACCATGATATTCAATCTCGTGTTTGACCATGCTTGATAAGAAAAGTGTTGTATTAATGTTTATATAAGGTGACCACTATATTTTGACCGAAATTTGTACTAGCTGTAGAAATTTAGTACAAATCGAAGGTACATACGTACGGTATGAATGTCAACTAATCATGTAACCAATAATACAATGACCCCTCAAATTTCCCTAAACTATAAACTTATATTCTGATTCTAAATGTTCCACTAAGCTATGGAACATTTGAAAAAAAAAAAACAATTTTCATGTTCCCCTAAATCATAAATTTGGCCTTTATACGGACTGCAAAATCCAGATGGCAGTCTTTATCAATTACGATGAGAGCCTTGATATATATCTATATATTCAAAATTTTAGGCCCATACGTTTTTACGCCAGATAGACGTTTCGTCTACAAAAGACTCATCAGTGACGCTTTAATTAAAAGGGTTAATAATAAGAGTTAATAGTAAAGATTTAACACACATAATTTAGCTGTTAGATTATAAAACTAATGTTGATATATATATATATATATATATATATATATATATATATATATATATAATGATGCTTACCAGAAAACAACCCTGGATTTCTGGTATTAACAAACAGGGACACTTCACTGGAATGCTGGACTAGTGAAAAAAAAGATTTAACACACATTGCCACGAACGTGTCTCAAAACTCATTGCCGCAGATTTAACAGGCTAGGGATCATCCACGGTAGATGAACTACTTACCACTAAACCACTCGGACAGTGATGCCCAGATCAAAAGAGAAGAGATTTTAACTCTACAATATTTTTTTTTATAACTGCTTCAAATAATATGACAATGCTTGGAAGTATAAGATCAAGACATTAAAAGTGAACATTGAAATTATTATGAAACACAAACAAGCATATTAATATGACCTTTCAAGCATTTACACAAGATTTGTTTTATGTCATGATGTCATAAAATACATTTAGTTTTCATACAACTGCTTAATTTATGTAGTTACAATGTTTTTCGTTTTTTTTTCTTTCTTTTAGGAAACATTGTGTGCAGCCAAGAAAGACAAAAATTATATCCAGAGAAGCTTTATTGGACTATGATAGTTATTTGCATAATCTCCTTGATTATAAAGTTGCATGATTTTTGAAAACGCATGTAGTTTTCAAATACACTATATACATGTGTATACTTAAAAGTTGATGTATCACACGGCAAAAACTCATGACATTTTCAACAATTGAACAAACTTCGTCTTGGTCTGTTGCCATTGTAACTCGTTAAATTTGAAATTAGTTTTTAATTTTCTGATCACCTTGTACTTTAGTGTATTTGGAAAAACTTTATGAACATGTATGGTAACTTTTAAATTTTCACTAACATTTATAGCTAAATATGGGCCTTATTGCCCTCTTCCTTTTTTGTTGTTGATTTGTATGACAAATACGGCGATCTCTTTAAACATAAAATCAAAGTTGTACATTGTAATATTAATCATCAAACAAATATAGATTTATTGTTTTTACTGGTTTTGCATATTTGTATATAATTGTGTTCTGTTATTGGAGTTGGCATTACATATAAAATGTATAGATTTTCATCCCAACGGATGAAGTCTAAGAATCAATCAATGTGAGCACAATTATATAAAGTTTATACAATGTAAAAGGACAAACACGATTCATGTGAAGGAATGGTCTGGACAGAAACATAGGAATGTGGTCTCGTGTCCTGACATGTTAGGATAAGATAGATAACATGTGAAGTGTTTACATAAATTAAGTCATCTAGTTATTATGAAAGTTGATTAAAAGATCGTCCAAGAACTCCTCATATGTTTTATAATAATATGTTATTAGCCATGCAATATTTAAAACATTTGGCATGATGTGTATTGATACAAGTTGTACATGTGCATACATTTAATATTTTTTGTAATATTTAAATACCTATTCAAAGTAAAAATCGTGTTTTTGTGAACTATTTTCGCAATTTACAACATTTAACAAAAACACTTGTGTATAAAGAATTATTTTTCTAACGATCATATCATCATTATTCCCCTAAACCTATTGACAATTTCTAAAAGTTCCCAAATTTTTACTTCTTGGCAGCATTATTTTTTTTTCATTTTGTTACTACGAGATACTGACAACATTTAAATTTATACAATGTTTGCTCATATATAATTCAAAACTAAAATGCGACATTATGCCAAACAAAGCAGACCGTATAAAGTTTAAAAAAAAAAGACTGTTAACGAACTGGTCCAAGAATGGGATATTTTAAAAGGAAAGTTTTAATATTTTCTGATTGGATACATTGAAAATATGATATGTGGTATACCAGTTGATGACAACCCTACTAATATATCAAAGAGCTTCCCAAAAAATCTGTTTAGGTATATAAAAACACAAAAATCTGAAAGCTCAAACATACCACCACTCCGAAAATAGCGCTCACTAACATCTAATTCAAGAGCAAAAGCTAATATTTTAAATGAACAGTTTAAAAAGCATTCACACCTGTAAGAGATGACCCAATACCAGATAAGGGCGTCAGTAAACATCCACAGATGCCTGATATTAAAATACAAAATTAAGGCATAGAAAAACTTCTAAATAACATCAATATCAACAAAGCAGCTGGGCCTGATCTCATCCATGGAAAAATTTTAAAAGAGTGTAAATCATCTATCACTCCCATCTTATCAATCATATTCCAAACATCACTGAATTCTGGAAAAATTCCAGACGACTGGCGTCACACAAGTGTATGTCCAGCATTCAAAAAAGTCGACAAACACAATCCTATAAACTATCGCCCAATATCATTGACTTGCATCTGCTGCAAACTATTAGAACATGTTGTAGCTAGTAGTATAATGAAACATCTGAAAAAAATAAAATACTTTATGACTTACAACATGGTTTTCGATCCTCCCCCTCCTGTGAAACTCAGCCGGCTAATATCGTTTATTCAAGATCTTGCAAAATCAAATAATAATAAAAACATTCAAATAGACATCATAATAATGAATTTTGCTAAAGCATATAATAAAGTGTCAAACCACCACCTCATGTATAAGATTGGTTTATACGGTATAAATTGCCATGTATATCATTGAATTCAAATATTTTTAACAAACAGAACACAAACAGTGGTCCTTGAAGGTGCATGAAACATCAATTAAAATGTTTAACTATATTTATAAATACATAAATTTGAAAATTTTTTAACTCTCATCCCCATATTCTATCTCTAACTATTCTGTTATCAAATGTATATAGTTTTATCTAAATTTATTTTTCACGTGTACATCTACGTTATAATTTTTATTTTTTTTTATTTCTTTATTTTTGATTTTTCTTCCTACAGTGTAAATTATAAATTTAATAGTCGACGCCCGGCGAATGATCTCTAATAATTGAAGTGTCACTAGAGACTTAAAGAAGAAGAAGAGCGGAGATAGCATAATAAGAAAGACATTTGTTTGTCATACTGTAGCTTACTGGGACCAGTTTCAGTGGCGGATCCAGAACTTTTCCTAAAAAGGGGGGGGGGGGGGCTGACTGACCTAAAGGGGGGGCGGCTCCAGTCATGCTTCAATGATATGCTTCAATGATTCCCTATATAATCAACCAAATTTTCCCCACGAATGGGGGGGCGGGCCCCCAGCCCCCCCCCCCCCCCCCCCCCTGGATCCGCCTATGAGTTAGAACTCTATCTATATGCATACAGGGTAAATTAGACTTAAATAGATTATTCATTGTATTAAATGAGATTTTTTTTCTTTTCTTTTATATCTAGTAACTATTCTCACAATTAATTAAATTAAAGTTTTATAAGTCAGAAGCAACCATTCTAGATTAATATCTATAAATTTTACAAGAGTGTTTCTGAGTCATCTATTTGGGATCATTTGGAAGGTGACAATCAGTGAATGATATATGACTCATTGATAAATTATCATGGTGAAATGACAAGCGATTTGGGCAAAAACCATAGGGTTCAGCTAGGCCATGATTGAAAAAAAAATCTTTCAAGTATTTAAGTTTTGTGACACATTAAACTTAAGTCCATATAATAATGATCAATAATATTTGTAATAAAGTGTATTGTGTTCTATCCTTTCTGTTCTATAAAATCGGTCTTTCGTCAGATCTCAGAAACGGAAACGGAAGTGCTTTCTAGGTTACATGACGCCAAAATCTTGGACGAACTACAACTTGACTTATATTCTTCCTTGTCTGCTGTAGTTTGGGCTAATGCATTGGTATAATTTTAAACCTTTGCAAAAACCTTATCATGGTCACCGCCTGTACCACACACTTATAATAATTCAGATTCCAATCGGTGTTTTGGGGGTTTATAATTTTTCCCCTTTATTTATTTTTTATATAATTTTTATGATCTTTTCTATTTATTTACTTTTGTTTACATATAATTGTTCCATATATCCAAACAAGGGAAAAAAAATCATAAAATATACTTAGAGAACATTGGATGATGTGTCAATGAAATTTTACATTTCTGCTTGAATATTTTGTCTGGGCCTGGTAACAGGCGCTGCTGGATAACTCGGACTAAAACAAAATCAGCCTATAACAAACTCGGCCTACTATTATTTATATGCAGAAATATATTGAACAAACTCGGACTACGTTAGGTAGATTATTTTTTTTACTTTAATAAAAAACAAACTTCTATACTATTAAACGAGAAGACCTCATTTTGTGTGTCGCTTCTCTTCTTTCCACCATAAATTAATCAACACAGCTTTGTGTCCTATAGGTACAGTGCATAGTCGCATTTGTCATCCATTCATATGATTATTCAGATTGAGTTATTTTGGGAGAAAAACGAGAAAAAAGACATCCGGATATTGTCCCGTCATTGGACGAAATTATAAGTCAGATTAGACTTCCGGTTTGCGTTTTTCTGTATACTTTGAACATACATATACAAAGAATAAAGTGTATTTTCAGAATTCTATCTGCTATCATTTTCAAGTTTACTATCCACGGCGGTCACAGAGTTTATTAAATAGAGACGGTCTGTATACTATATCCACCATGGATCGATTAGTAAACTTAGAATTGAAAGGAAATACACTATATTTATATAGTAATGAATGTTCATAATATACAGATAAGCGCTAAAAATATTCATGTGAACTTTTGATACCTTTTCTGAAATTCTCCAGTCATTAAATCTTTTACAATATCATTGATTACAAAAAAAAAAGAAGATGTGGTATGATTGCCATGATGAAACAACTCTACACAAGAGACCAATATGACACAAAAATTAACAACTATAGGTCACCGTACGACCTTCAACAACGAGCAAAGCCCATACCGCATACTCAGCTTTAAAAGGCCCCGAACTGACAATGTATAAACCAATTCAAACCAGAAAACTAGCGGCCTTATTTATGTACAAAAAAGGAACGAAAAACAAATATGTAACACATAAAAAAACGACAACCACTGAATTACAGGCTCCTTACTTAAATGTTCATAACATACAGTATTACTAAATGTATGTTCATATTGAAATTGATAGAAAACCAAAAATAAGGAGGGATAAAAAAAACATTTTCCTGTCCCCAATAACCTATGACTTACATGTATGATACTTTTGCTGAAATTCTCCAGTCATTCAATATTTTACAAAATTCTTCCAACAACACTTTACATACTTTAAACTACGCTCTGAATGTCCGCGATTTCGCGGATGTGTTCTAGTTATTTATTAAAATTATATACGAATTTATGAGATTATGATAAATATTTTTGAAAAAAAAACCAATATATTAAAATGTATTAAATATTTGTTATATGAGTTGAATTTCATATGTTTGAATGAGGATAATTAACTTCTTTTTGAAAAAATATATCAAGATAGATATACAGGCTGCAGTCCTTTGCGCCAATTACTGTTTTTTAGGGGTATCATTTGCGCCAAATTTTGTTTTCTAAATGTATCAATTGCGCCAATATTCGGAACTCATTTGCGCCAATTTACCTGTACACATATCTACATGTATCATAAATATTAATTAATGATTAATATATATATATTTATTCTTATTTTTGGCTTATAAAGTTTTATATGTTCGGAGATATTTCACCATGAAGATGAGCATCTTGAGAGAAATGACTTAAAAAGTTAAAATGCATTAGAGGATCTCTCCCGTTCTCACTTGTGGCATGCTGTCATAATTCCAGTCTAGTCTCAGTTCCAGTTGAATCAATTAAGATATGCATATGATAAAGTATTTTGAGAGTGTAGTTGAGTTATAACATGTATAATGCAAGGACACATGTTTGACTATTGTTAACACTCATATTTATAAACATGTAATTTGTAAAATGTAAAAAAAACACAGTCTTGTTTATATTAGATATAGGAAGATGTGGTATGAGTGCCAATGCGTTCAACACAGAGCCTTGGCAAACAGCAAGCTATAAATGGGCCGAAAAATTGCTAGTGTAAAACTATTCAAACGGGAAAACCAACAGTCTAATCTATATAAAAAGGAGAAACACTTATGAATAACATAAACAGACGACAACCACTGAACATATATATTTATTGTTTATATTAGCATGATTTAAAATTGTGTTTTATTTACATGTACAATGAAGATGGAAGATGGCTGACCAGAATGATAGTGATTCAGACTGGGACAGTACTCTAGACTTTACATCTCCAAGACAACCTGGTTTATCTCAGCCACCAAGGATTGACATTGAAATAGAAGATGAAGATTATAGTAGACAGGATTCCAGGGCTGATCCAAAACCTATGCCTGCAGAAAGATATTCAGTGGCTTTAAGTTAGTTTATTCATATAACTTGTATAATGTTAAAGGAAAGTTTAAATCATTTCACTTTTGGAGAAAACATTTTATATCATTTATATTGTGATCAGACATTACAATTCCTACTTTTTTCATTTTTATCACTATTACTTTGAATAAGGTGTCTTTCAAAAAATGTAGGCCTTCTCCTTACCCAAATTCTGTAGATATCAGAATGTTAGGCATTAAATTTATACCATGGTATGAATCAATTCTTTAAAAAAAACACCATCACAAGACCAGCATTCTCGAGCTCCTCAGAAGAAATTTCTTATACATGTACAATGTATCATCCTGGTAGACAGCAAATTATAAAATACCATCTTATTTCTAGACACTGTAGCATCACATCCATCACACTATCTATAAAAAAAACTATTTCAGGTAGCATTAAATTCTAGCAACATATAGCATCACATAACCATGATGCTTAAAGGCCCTGGGGAGATCATTGAGGACGCTAGGAAAATATTTAAAATGTATCATTACATCTTTGTGCTATATTATAAGGTCTTTTATACATAAACAAGTGTACAGTAACTTTGAGTTTTATAAAAAGAGTTCCATTAATTGGACATACAGAATTAAAGATACACATATTATCCAGCCATATTTTAAGAAAATTTGAAGTACACTGTAATTATTAGTTATAAATATTTTGTTCCAAATCAGTTGATAACACGGTCACCTGCACCTCAAGTTTGTGTATTTTAAAGAGGTGACAAAAGACAAATCATGAGATGAACATCATAACATGTATATCCATATTTTTTTATCAGATAACAAGAAAAATTCTGAAGATAAGAAAAGGCAGAGAGATGATAGTCAAGTACCAGAGTAAGTTTTATCTTGTATATTAAATAGTTGATTTTCAGCAGCAAATATGTTATGCATTTTGTACCTTATTCAGTGATATTCTTTTTAGATGAAAAGTCTTAAAAATTAATTTCATTCCTCTAAAAATGTATATGTTTATTACAGATTTAGACTTATTGTATTCTACTTTTTCACAATTCACGATGACATATCTCTTAAGGCAAATTTCATAGTTAATCTCTCCAGGGTATTCCACCTTATTTTTATATCTTATATAATGGTTAAACATATTAGAAAGGTACTCATATAATATGTATCTGGATTGTTTTCCTCCAATTTTTTGGAAGTTGCAGGATTGGAAATTAGTCATTTTTATGCCCAGGTGACAAAAAGTCTTTTACATTTTCCTACATCATGTTCATAATAGACATGATAGAGTAAAAATTCATTTATGATAGCTTTCCTTGGGAGAAATCAAATTTTTGTCGAGCCTTCGACTTTAGTCGAAAAAGCGAGACTAAGCGATCCTACATTCCGTCTGCAGCGTCCACAAATATTCACTCTGTGGTTAAAGTTTTTGAAATTTTAATAACTTTCTTAAACTGGATTTCTACCAAACTTGGATAGAATAAAATTGAAAATGGAAATGGGGAATGTGTCAAAGAGACAACAACCCGACCATAGAGAGGACAACAGGAGAAGGTCACCAACGGGTCTTCAATGCAGCGAGAAATTCCCGCACCTCGAGGCCTCCTTCAGCTGGTCCCTAAACAAATATATATACTACATGTAGTTCAGTGATAGAAGCTTGTTCATGATCATAAGATAGTATCCAGAAGTAAATTTTGTAAAAAAATAAATACATTTTTTCCTTATTTTACTTTTAAATTGACTTAAATTTTCTGTCAGAAAACAACACATTCACTCTGTGGTTAATTTTTTTAAAACTTTTAATGACTTTCTTGTACTATTTTTAATTTGTACCAAACTTTGACAGAAGCTTATTTTTTATCACAAGTTAGTAACTTGAAGGAAATTTTGTTAATATTTTGTACCTGTGTATCTGTATTTTACTTATAAATGGACTTAGTTTTTCTTCCAGTTAATATAACATACAGTCTGCAGTTAAAATTTTTAACACATTTATTAGATTCATAAACTATTCGGATTTTTACCAAACTTGGATAGAAGCTTCTTACAATCAAAAGATAGCATCAAGAGGAATATTTTTATAGATTTTTTTCCACATTTTTGTTAAGCCTGCGATTTACAGCAAAAGTAGGCAAGACACTGGGTTCCACGGAACCCTTACAAATTTTTATTTAGTGTTTTTACATAATACCCACATACGCCAAAACTAGTTGTTAGCTTGACATTTCACTTATATCATGTTCATTTTTTATTGTTGGCATTCACATTTTACTTCCTTTTAAATTTGCAGCCCTGGAGTTTGAAAGAAATGAAAAAAAAAATTGTTTCCAACATATTGATAATGGAATATATAGATCATAACTACTGCTGGGTCATCAAACATGTCTTGCAGACAGCAATTTCAAGTTATGCTTCAGCAACACTGACTACTAAATCTAATGTTTGCTGCACCTAATTCATGCCTCGAGTTTCATCTTAGTTTTGTCATATTTTTTACCATTTATTTAGATAAATACTTGGGACATCAGTCTAAATATACAATTAAAATTCTTATATGATTTATATATTAGGAAATACATTGATATGATTGGTCGAGAGAACTTCCGGTAGTTGATCTGGATGTTGGTTATTTTTCGATAGACGACGTTGACCGAACTTCTTTTCGTAACCAATATAAACAAGTACAAATCTTTGCGTTAACCAACAAATATATTCATGTGCCAGGCCTATTCAATGGCATAAATATACAATTTAGATGTAATAGAGGTTACGCATGTGGAAAAATATATTCCTTATTAATTATAAGGATTAAATGCCGTTTTTAAGGAATTTATTGGTGTATAAACTGGACCAAGTCACTCACAAACGTATCATAAAAGTCCTTCAGACTTTTATTTGTTTGTGAGTGAATAGACCACTTTCGAGTTCATCCGTCACCGGAAAAGTCGTCAATTATGAGCACCTTTATGACGTCATTTACCAAGATAAATAACTTCAAGTCTTAATTAATTCATAAATTTCTATCTATTTATATCTATCTACCTTCAAGATTTTGAAGGAAAACGATATTTTAATAGTCCCAAGAGACCAATTTTTGACCAAGAAGCAGCGATATCAAAGATAAGTGAGAAAAGCTATTAGTGTTTCAGAAGGATTAGATTTTATATTTCATGGGAAAAATAACCAGATGACTGTAAAAATTTGTTGAAACTAGTATTAGATTTGTATAATTGGTCACCTATAAAAATAATATTTAGAAAAGTTACTTATATAAGTTATTTTTAAAATAGCCACATTTTCAACATGACTTATATAGGTAATTTTAAAAGTTACTTGTTTAAGTAATGCCCCTGACTGTCTTTATAGTAAAAATTTTTTTTTTTTAGAATAAAAGAACCTCCTCTATATGCAACAGTCCAGAAAGATTCTCGTGGTAAGGTTGTAGAAACCAAAACCAATGATAGTCCTCCATACAACTTTAGACAGGCAATGACAGGTATGTGTTAATAAAACAAATTATGGAATTATAGCATAGGCTAACAATCCTTAGTTGTATCCTTGAATAGATCACTGCTGTTTCTTTCTGCTTGATGGAGTTAAACTGTGTTATAACATTATCTTGGTGAATGCTCTTGTACAGAAAGGGCCTTTTTATTGCAATGATTAACAGATGATTTACACCATCCGTCTCTTTTTCTGTCTTGTTTTTTTTAGCTCACCTGGCCCGAAGGGCCAAGTGAGCTTTTCTCACCACTTGGCGTCCGTCGTCGTCGTCCGTCGTCCGTCGTCGTCCGTCGTCGTCGTCGTTAACAATTTACATTTTGAACTTCTTCTAGAGAACCACTGAATGGAATGGAACCAAACATGGCATGAATGTTCCTTATGAGGTGCTGACCAAGTGTTGTTACTTTGTAGCCGATCCATTATCCAAGATGGCCGCCAGCGGGGTACTTAGTTTAACATAGGACCCTATGGGAAATGCATACAAATGACTTCTTTTAGAGAACCACTGAATGGAATGAAACCAAACATGGCATGAATGTTCCTTATGAGGTACTGACCAAGTGTTGTTACTTTGTTGCCGATCCATCATCCAAGATGGCTGCTAGCCGGGGACTTAGTTTAACATAGGACCCTATGGGAAATGCATACAAATGACTTCTTTTAGAGAACCACTGAATGGAATAAAACCAAACATAGCATGAATGTTCCTTATGGGGTGCTGACCAAGTGTTGTTACTTTGTAGCCGATCCATCATCCAAGATGGCCGCCAGCAGGGGACTTAGTTTAACATAGGACCCTATGGGAAATGCATACAAATGACTTCTTTTAGAGAACCACTGAATTGAATGAAACCAAACATGGCATGAATGTTCCTTATGAGGTGCTGACCAAGTGTTGTTACTTTGTTGCCGATCCATCATCCAAGATGGCCGCCAGCGGGGGACTTAGTTTAACATAGGACCCTATGGGAAATGCATACAAATGACTTCCTCTAGAGAACCACTGAATGGAATGAAACCAAACATGGCATGAATGTTCCTTATGAGGTGCTGACCAAGTGTTGTTACTTTGTTGCCGATCCATTATCCAAGATGGCCGCCAGCTGGGAACTTAGTTTAACATAGGACCCTATGGGAAATGCATACAAATGACTTCTTTTAGAGAACCACTGAATGGAATAAAACCAAACATGGCATGAATGTTCCAAATGGGGTGCTGACCAAGTGTTGTTACTTTGTAGCCGATCCATTATCCAAGATGGCCGCCAGCGGGGGACTTAGTTTAACATAGGACCCTATGGGAAATGCACACAAATGACTTCTTTTAGAGAACAACTGAATGGAATGAAACCAAACATTGCATGAATGTTCCTTATGCCGTGCTGACCATGTGTTGTTTCTTTGTAGTCCATCCATCATCCAAGATGGCCGCCAGCATGGGACTTAGTTTAACATAGGACCCTATTGGAAATGCATACAAATGACTTCTTTTAGAGAACCACTGAACGGAATAAAACTAAACATTGCATGAATGTTCCTTATGAGGTGCTGACCAAGTGTTGTTACTTTGTAGCAGATCCATCATCCAAGATGGCCGCCAGCAGGGGACTTAGTTTAACATAGGACCCTATGGGAAATGCATACAAATGACTTCTTTTAGAGAACCACTGAATGGAATAAAACCAAACATGGCATGAATGTTCCTTATGAGGTGCTGACCAAGTGTTGTTACTTTGTAGCCGATCCGACATCCAAGATGGCCGCCAGTGGGGGACTTTTGAATGAAATTAAACATGTTACTTTCCTTATCAATGAGGTTGTGTTGTCACTTTTAGCCAAATTTTATATTTTTTCATATGATTTCAAAAACCCAAGTAGAATCAGGTGAGCGATACAGGCTCTTGAGAGCCTCTAGTTTATTAATATTTCCAAAGTTTTGTGACTTTAATGGTAGAAAATCAGATAAGTTACACTGAACAGCATTTTTAAGTATCAAGTTTGTAATCAGAATTATATGTATATATATATATATATATATATACACAGTGCGGGGAGGTAGAAAATTAGGCAATTTTTTATCGTGATAATATATGGAACATTTATTGTCAATTAATTGCAATGAAAGGCTATAATAGTACTAGTGAAATTATATGGATATGTTAGTATTAGATACACATTTCAGAGGGTTTTCCCCGAATGGGTGCACATGTATCTTAATTTGCAACAAGACATAATGGCCAATGACAAATGAGAGTTTTTAAAAAATTAAGGAGGGGGTCTTTCATCCATTTGACTATTTGTTATTGGAAATCATGATAAATGCAGGGTATCCAATTTCATTTAATGACATCTTAGTGTCAGTTATTGTAATGCAGGTTTTTAAGATACAAAACATTGCCTCTGACAAAACATTTTTTGTATTCTAAACGAAATTTTTAAGTAGTAATCTATTTGTAAAAAGGGCTAATTATCTTTTTCAGAATGTTATGGAAATGAGATCATTTGTATGTACAAATCAAAATAAACATTATAAAAAAATTTACCTGCAAGTAGCATTAATGTAAGCTTATTTAAATATTTTATTTATATGAAGGTCCAATTACACCTGATGGTCAGAGGGAACCAGCCAGACCTGGGAAGGACAGAAAAGGAAATCTGTATGATGTAGCGAGGAGTCCGAGTGATGGCAATGAACAACAACGAAAAGCTACAGTCACAAAGGAAGAAAGCTTTAGAAGTAAGTTTATCTAATTATATTTGTATCTGTAGTTATACCCCACGCAACGAAGTTGCGGAGGGTATAATGTTTTTGACCCGTCCGTCCGTCCGTCAGTCCGTCCGTCCGTCAGTCTGTCCGTCCGTCCGTCCGTCCGTCAGTCCGTCAGTCCTGTTTCTTGTCATCGCAACTCCTCTCAAACCACACGACAGAATTTCACGAAACCTTTTCAGATAATAAGGACATACTATGTAGTTGTGCATATCGACGGGAAATTGCGATTCAATTTTTTTTCTAGGAGTTACGCCCCTTTGAACTTATTTACTTTAATGTACTACTGCAACAGTTTGTCATCGCAACTCCTCTCAAACCACACAACAGAATTTCACGAAACCTTTTCAGATAATAAGGACATACTATGTAGTTGTGCATATCGACGGGAAATTGCGATTCAATTTTTTTTCTAGGAGTTACGTCCCTTTGAACTTATTTACTTTAATGTACTACTGCAACAGTTTGTCATCGCAACTCCTCTCAAACCACACAACAGAATTTCACGAAACCTTTTCAGATAATAAGGACATACTATGTAGTTGTGCATATCGACGGGAAATTGCGATTCAATTTTTATTCTAGGAGTTACGCCCCTTTGAACTTATTTACTTTCATGTACTACTACAATAGTTTGTCATCGCAACTCCTCTCAAACCACACAACAGAATTTCATGAAACTTTGTAGATAATAAGGACATACTATGTAGATGTGCATATCGACAGGAAATTACGGTTCAATTTTTTTTCTAGGAGTTACGCCCCTTTGAACTTATTTGCTTCAATGTACTTCTGCAACAGTTTGTCATCTCAACTCCTCTGAAAACACACAACAGAATTTCATGAAATTTTGTAGATAATAAGGACATACTATGTATATTGACAGGAAATTATTATTCAATATTTTTTCTTATACAATTTTTTTTTCTTATACTTATTTAATTTCTCCAATGACAATGTGGGGACGTGGGGTATGTGAGCGTGCTCACTAAGGTTCTTTAATTATATAAATAAAATAAACAAAAAAGTTATGCATAGAAATGAGATGTTAAAAAAGCAAAGCACCAGGTGATGTTTAACAACCTGGACATTTGTCTGTGACCTTTGTAATGTCTGAGTGTTAAAGAAATTAAGACAGTTTTGTAAATAAAAACATGATATATTAATTTATAATGTAAGCTGTATTACATTTTAATCTAAGCCATAACCTGAGACATTTGTAATTTTTAAGATAAAATTTTATTTATAGTTTTTGGTCAAGGTAGTTTTTAATGAAGTTGAAGTCCAATCAACTAATTAAAACTCAGTACGCATGTTCCCTATGATATGATCAGTCTTATTTCAATGCCAATTAGAGTTTTTACCCCAATTTTATGGTCCACTGAACATAGAAAATGATAGAGCCAGTGGGGCATCCATGTACTATGGACAGATTCTTGTTTTTAATGTATACTTCACGCCACCATCAAACATGAAATGATTGAGGATGCACGAGTAGTTACATATATAATTATATTTTTATTAGGTGTGAATTCCTGGGATTCAGATGCTGATGAAAAGACTCTACAGGAATTAAGACAAAATTTTACTGTTGAGAAACAGAGAGAACAAGAAGCTGAATCACTTAAACTTCAACTACAGCACCAAGGTACAACTTTATACAAAAAAACTAATCTTAACAATTTTTTTAATTCTTTTCCATACTATGGTCGGGTTGTTGTCTCTTTGGCACATTCCCCATTTCCATTCTCAATTTTATGTAATAGAAGTGACATCAAACTTTATATAGACTTCTTTACATGATGATGTTTTTACTGAAATGATCATGCAATAGACCATACTACATGTATGACTACATTATATACAGTCATGTGCAATTGTTTAGGTCAACTGTGTCAAATAACCGACATATATCTAAAATTTATAACTGCTTCATGAAAATTGCTTTATATGTATAAGACCATTATTGGCAATAATTTGATAATACATTTTTGAGGATTAACATAATGTAACATTTGAATAAACAAAAGATTTTAGAGATAATTGTAATGATAGAATGACTGAACTGTTTCTGTCTGGTACACATGTACAGTGTTTCAGTCATACATAGAAATGACATCTGTATAATATTTTTAATACTTGTTATTTCCAAAGAGGATAGATAGTAGCTCAAGCTAAAATTTAAATTTGTAATTTTGGAAAATCATTTGTTTCTAGCAATATATATAGCAGATGTGGTCAAATGATCTAGAGTGCTGGACATGAGGCTAACGCTTGGTGCTGTAGTGTATCAAAGGTGTGAGTTCAAGCCCATTTAGGGACAAAAATGTGTGGGCATAAAATTCTACTACTGTTGGTTGTAATTTTCAGACTTATAAAATTGAGAATAGAAATGGGGAATGTGTCAAAGAGACAACATTCCCTACCATATAGCAGACAACAGCTGAAGGCAAACAATGTGTCTTCAATGAAGCCAGAAACTCCCTCACCCAGAGGCATCCTTCAGCTGGCCCCTAAACAAATATGTATACTAGTTCAGCAGGGTTTAAGCTAGGATTTTGCAGGCTTTAGTCACTTTTGCACACTATGAAAATCAACCTTTTTTTTGTGTTACAGCAAGGGACCAAGGATTTATGTTACTAGCTTCATCTTTGACTTTGTCAAATTTTAAGAGCCATAGGCATGATTGGCAGTCAGTATTGTATGATTTGACTGTATTGGCCCTTATTATGAAAGATTCTGACATGGCATGTGGAAACTTAGTTCACAATTTCTCTTCAGTTTGTTCCAGAGGACATTCCTAATCAACAAAAGTTGGATTCATTTTTTTTCAAACAAGGAATCACAGCAAAAATTAACTTGCAATGATTATATATCACTGCATAATCATTATCCTTATAAAACGTCCAAATCGAAATTTGGAAATCATTTCTATTAAGTTGGAACTGTATAAAATCCTTTTTGGAACGAGTATAATGACTTAAAAGAGGTTGTAAACAAGTCAAGAATAGATCACGTTTACTACTTTCGGTTTCAGAATGAAACGAAAACGGGAAGTGACACGTTGATGATAAATTCAAAACGAGTCCGGATTCATCAGGAAATTATCATTTTTGTCGAGCCTTCGACTTTAGTCGAAAAAGCGAGACTAAGCGATCCTACATTCCGTCGTCGTCGGCGTCGTCGGCGGCGTCAACAAATATTCACTCTGTGGTTAAAGTTTTTGAAATTTTAATAACTTTCTTAAACTATACTGGATTTCTACCAAACTTTGACAGAAGCTTGTTTATGATCATAAGATAGTATCCAGAAGTAAATTTTGTAAAAATTAAATTCCATTTTTTCCGTATTTTACTATAAATGGACTTAGTTTTTTCTGCGGGGAAACAAAACATTCACTCTGTGGTTAAAGTTTTTGAAATTTTTATAACTTTCTTAAGCTATACTGGATTTCTACCAAACTTGGACAGAAGCTTGTTAATGATCACAAGATAGTATCCAGAAGTAAATTTTGTAAAAATAAAATTCCATTTTTTCCGTATTTTACTTATAAATGGACTTAGTTTTTTCTGCGGGGAAACATAACATTCACTCTGTGGTTAAAGTTTTTAGAATTTTAATAACTTTCTTAAACTATCCTGGGTTTGTACCAAACTTGGACAGAAGCTTGTTTATGATCATAAGATAGTATCCAGAAGTAAATTTTGTAAAAAAAATAATTCATTTTTTCCGTATTTTACTTTTAAATGGACTTAGTTTTTCTGCGGGGAAACATTATATTCACTCTGTGGTTAAAGTTTTAAAAATTTTAATTACTTTCTTAAACTATCCTGGGTTTGTACCAAACTTGGACAGAAGCTTATTTATGTTCATAAGATAGTATCCAGAAGTAAATTTTGTAAAAAGATAACTCCATTTTTTCTGTATTTTATTTTAAATGGACTTATATTTTCTTCCAGTTAACATAACATACAGTCTGCAGTTAAAGTTTTCAATTCATTAACTATCCTAGATATTTACCAAACTTGGACAGAAGGTTCTTACAGTCATAAGATAGTATCAAGAGGAATATTTTTATTTATTTTTTTCCTCATTGTTGTTGAGCCTGCAATTTACAGCAAAAGTAGGCGAGACACTGGGTTCCGTGGAACCCTTACAAATTTTTTAGGTTTAAATTCCTTTTAATAGTAAGAGATATATATTTGTCTCTCTCGTTTAATTGATTCTAAATGATTTCGTATTTTACGTTTTTAATCAAGATCTATAAATAGTCACAGAAATACTTTTACGCATGCGTAGCACACAGTACAGGAAGCACCTGTTTAACTCGTGAAGACATCTCTGAACGTTTTGAATAAAATTCTATATTTTAAATGGAAATTGTCAAAAGTTTTTGATGGCAATTTATATCAATTATAACACAAATGCGTTCAAATGATGAATCTATGACAAACGAACTTCAAATTGTGGTTGTTTGAGAAATATTGAGATTCAAATGTGAACTGTCCAGGGGGTAACAATTCGAACAAATGACAAAACTACATTCCCGGTTGTTGAAAAGCCAACTGACTGATTCTCCTGGGGAAATAATTATGATGGTCAATTATGAGGTTTATTAATAATTAACGGATTAGTGACCCATCCGATGGCGATAAGTGGATTAGTTGTAATCACAAGTTGTAACACCTGTTGAAAATGTTTATTACCTGGGGATCATAAACTTGTCAAAAACATAAAGACAGGTAGATTTGTAGTTTTTAATGCGAAAATATAACACTTTCAAAATTTAAGTGAAGAAATTGATTTGAAATACTTTCGTCAATGCGAAAACCCTTTCGTAAATTACGAAAGTGACGAGCGCTAGCAAAATCACTGTAGTTCAGTGATAATGAACGTCATACTAAACTCTGAATTATACACAAGAAACTAAAATTAAAAACCATACAAGACTAACAAAGGCCAGAGGCTCCTGACTTGAGACTGGCACAAAATTGCATATACATATATATATATATATTATATATATGGTTGTGTTTATGTTTTTTTAGATCCATTATATGATGACCCAATGGGTACAAATAGATCTGAACCTACATGGAAGAGTTTGACCAGTGGGTTTGGTGAAAAGATTGCCAGGCTTTCAGGAAGAGGCAAAACACCAAAAAATAATAACAGAAATCAAAATGTAAGTTTTCATAGATCCTATAAAGTTTTATTTAAGCTTGTGTTTTAATTCATTGAGTGATTCAATCAGATTGATGTAAATGTTTAATACAATAGTGTAACCTGCCTAATCAGACACCTGAGTATTCCAACACTATGCCTAATCCAACATGTTTTTCTAGTCCCCAAGTCAGTCGTATAACACAGGTTACACTGTAATTACATTACATGTTGGTTAATCTTAATGGGTAACAGCAATCTAAATTAACCTTCATTTCAAATTGAAATGTATGATGCATGACGCCACCAGCTTCCACAAGAAAGTGAACAGAAAAATGTATAGAAACTTGATAAAAATCTTGTTTTCATGAAAAAATGTATTTATTACCATTGAATGCTTCTTTTAGTAACTTTATAGTTTTGTAAAAGCGTTGATCGTGCACACATTATAGAATGTTTATATTACAGGCAAAAACTGATCAATTCAAGTTAAACATATATAGAGTTCATCAAATGCTAGCTAAAACTATGTTTATGCTCTATTTACCTTGACTTGAGACATATTGAATATATATTTGTCTAATTTTGTGTAAACATAAAAATTAAAATCATGTTGTGGCATTTTATAGCTGACTATACATTATGTCCAATTCTGCTTCAATTGGACTTTACAGGATATTTTCTCATTGAAAATCATACAACATCTCCTTGTTTTATATATATATTTACTGTATGTAGGGGAAAAAAAATGTAATGTCTAATTTTTAAGGATGTACCTCAGCAGTCAAGACAACGACAAGAGCATCGACCCCAGCAGCCAGCGCCTAGTGACTTAAAACCTATAGCATTGAGGGCAACACAAGATATCTTCCGTGCATCAGGGTTGGCAGATAAAGAAGAAGTTCCAGAAACTACAGAGGATGATTTAAAGATGTTCCAGTCATATGCAGCCCCCATCTTCCCACCTTATGTAACAAAAGAGGATGAGGGAGCGTAAGTTGTTAATTTAAAAAAAATTATCAACTATTTTAACTTTTGAAGGTTTTTTGCTTTTTGTTCTTGATCCATCTTAGGTGATTCAACCAAAAAATTAAAAATAAACTATAGGAATTGATTTTGTTTTCAGCTCTCAAACTTCTCCTGCATGATCGTAATGTTGAGGGATGAAAGAGCTGATGAAATTATGTTTAAATCAATAAATATTACAAAGTAATTCACCAAATTCTGACTAATGTGTCTTAACACGAAAATTCCATATGAAAGTTCAAGATATAACAATCAGAGGCTGAAAGTTTAGCTGTATGCCTGAGACTCTATTAGATAACAGTTTCAGCTAAATTTCATGTAAACAACATGTATGTATGATGTTGGACTTGGTTTTCCAAAAATGTATAAAAAACATTAAACAGCTAATTGTTCCCCCTCCATTGCCTGGGCCGTGATATTGGTCATATGAAGATAATCTATTGTAAAGTTTAAAAAATAAATAAATATTTCTTCAATAGACAGTTTACAGTCTTGGACAATGTTTGAGTGATAGGGTGACATTTTTGAACACATTTACTTCTGTTCACACCTATTAATTTACTATATAAGTAGTATTTTATTTGAAACAGAATGAAATTCAGGTAAGGAGAGTTTGGATTTGATTAACAAGCAGTTTACTTTTAATGTATCAAAGCTTTTAATCTTTCATTTGAACATGCAATGCAATATATTCAATTTCTTTGAAATTGGCTTTTGCCCGTTAACTATTTGTCAGACTTTTACAGTAAAACCTGTACAAACTGGCTTGCTATTGGACTAGTGAAAAGGGTTGGTTTGAACTGTAGGTCTGACCCTTGGTTAATTATTCAGGTTTCTGTTTTGACATAAAGTTATTGACCTGTGAAGTCAGATATTTTATATTTAAAGATTTCTGGCTCATTGTAACTTTAAACTGATAAATACAAATGCCGTATTAACCTTCAGTTTCACTTTCACTTTGAGTTCATTGTTTTTATTTGCATCAAAATTTCATGGACAAGGACACTATTTCATAATGAAATATTGTCCAGGACTATATTTCATCATGAAATACTGTCAGTGGACAATATTTTATATGAAATTATGTCAAACAGACAATATTTCATAGGGGACAATATTTTATGATACATGTACATGTAGGATGCCCATAAAATCATCAATGGTGTTTTGTCATCCAGGTTTTCTTCATTATCCGGGTCTTTGGGTTAGGGGGTTACAACCGGGAACAGGGCATTTTGAAAAATTAATGTATATTTCTTATTCTGCTATTTGAAAAATTTATCGAAGTTTAAAGCAAGTTCTATTTGAGATATATTCACCATTTCTTTCAGTTTACTTTGATTAAAACTTAATAGTGTTTTTATAAAAAGGCACACTACTGTTAGTTCACAGTTTAACACCTTGCTAATTGATAATCCTGAAAAATCATCTTGTTTGAACAGTTGTTTGTTGACCGCATATGGATCATTACTGTTATCATGTTAAATTGATAAATAAACAAACCAATTTTGACAGGTAATAAAAATGTAATGAAGAGTATTGGGAATGCGTAATAAGATTAGTGTTTGGAATACACAGGGTCCAGTTTAAAGAGGATAATTTTACAGTCTTTGAAGGGGAAAAAATAAAACTTTAATTTTCAATGGACAGGGAAAAGGTTTATTAATGGTCAGGTTTACCCAGGTTTTAATGTAAAGTAGTGTCACTTGTTCTTTAACAGTACTCACTATTTATAAAGTTTGATATAAGGTGTATGGGGCAAGAGCAAAGTTTTAGGTTTATTTTTTGTGAGTGTGGTTTTAGGGTAATATATTAAGTTTGGAATTTAAAAATATTAGCATACAAGGTGCTAGCAGTTATATGTATATAATATGCAGTTGCTGCCATGTTCATAACATGTTCTTATACATTAAAATAAAAATTGTATCAGAAGAGAAAATAAGAAGTTAATGCAAGCATCTCATCCTATTCCTGTGATTCCATTGGTTTCTCTTGTTTATATAGCCTATGGGATTAAGAGTCGAAATACCTCAAAATTCAGAAGAGCAGTCTCAGCAAGGAAGAATTAAATGTGAACTGTATCCCATTCTTTTAAAAAAAAACTTTTTTAATAGATATTAAATTCCTTGGCCTTGAATAATAAAATAAAATGTTGTTGGCTTTGAATAAAATTGGAGCTTTCTGGTTTAGTTTTAAGATATTATTATATGACCCCAAAAACTTTTGCTGTCCTATATTGGTATCACGTCGTCGTCATTAGTGTCGTCCGAAGACGGATGGTTTCTGGATAATAACTTTAGTATAAGTAAATAGAAATCAATAAAATTTTAACACAATGTTTATAACCATAACCACAAAAGGAAGTTTGGGATTGATTTTGGGGGTTATGGTCCCATCGGTTTAGGAATTAGGGACCCAAACGGGTCCAAAACAGCTGGCATGTCAGTTAACTGCTAGTAGTCTGATGTTATTTATGTATTATTGTCATTTTGTTTATTTTCTTTGGTTACATTTTCTGAAATCAGACTCGGACTTCTCTTGAACTGAATCTTAATGTGTGTATTGTTATGCGTTTACTTTTCTGCATTGGCTAGAGGTATAGGGGGAGGGTTGAGATCTCACAAACATGTTTAACCCCGCCGCATTTTTGCGCCTGTCCCAAGTCAGGAGCCTCTAGCCTTTGTTAGTCTTGTATTATTTTAACTTTTAGTTTCTTGTGTACAATTTGGAGTTTAGTATGGTGTTCATTATCACTGAACCAGTATATATTTGTTTAGAAATTCTCACATCCTTCAGCTGGCCCAGCTGAAGGATGCGAGAATTTCTTGTTGCATTTAAGACCTGTTGGTGACCTTCTGCTGTTGTCTGCTCTATGGTCGGGTTGTTGTCTCTTTGGCACATTCCCAATTTCCATTCTCAATTTTATTTATCTAGTTTCAGGACAATAAGTTGTGTATAAGTGTTCCAATTACTCTGAAATTTTACCACAATGTTCATATAATTAAGTAGAAGGTTGAGATTTATTTGAAGGGTTATGGGGCAAACAGTCTTGGAATTAAGGGCCAAAAAGGGGCCAAAACAAGCATTTTTGAAGTTACTGGACAATTACTTATGTTTAACTGTATGGATCTCTCTGACATTATACCACAAGGTTCCATATAATGAAGGGAAGGCTTGGTGTCAGTTTGGGGTTAATATCCCTGAAATTTAGGAATAAGCTTAAGGGGCCAAAAAGGACCAAAAAGAAATATTTTTCTAGTTTACAGACAATAACTTGTGTTTAAGTGTATGGATCTCTGTGAAATTATACTATAAGGTTTGTTACTACAAAGGAAAGGCTGGAATTTAGTTTTGGGGTTCTTGCTCCAAGGGGGGTTTCAATAAGTGAGGGGCCAAAAAAGGGCCCAAATAAGCATTTTTGTAGTTTTCAGTCAATAGCTTGTGTTTAAGTGTATAAATCTCTCTGAAATTATACCACAAGTTTCCATACTAAAAAGTAATGGTCATAGGCGGAAATGGATCAAATCATTAACCAATTAGAGGCAAAAAGGGGGGAAACAAGGGTTTTTAAGGTTAAAGGACAATTAGACAATTTAAAAGCAGTGTAAGGGAGGAAATCCAATTCAAATTAGAATTTAAAGAATACTGTTATGTAAATGTTTGATTACTTGATTACCTCCCTTACACTGCTTGAAAATTATGTTAAAGGAAGTGATAATTGTCTTGAGATGTGTAGCTGTAAATTTATTTTTAGATGTTACTGTTAATTAAAGTCATAAGAAACCTCAAATCAAAAAAAATAATGCATATGTTTTTTATAACTCAATGGATAGTTTTCATTATAAAATTTATGTACATATACTTTTTTCTGAAGAAAAGTCTTTAATTTATTCATATTTAGAAGAAGTTTACTTTATTTTAATTGCTTCCTTCCAGGAAGCAATTAAAATAAAGTAGGAAGCAATTCCCCGGACATATTTTCCGTATGCAAAGTGACCTAAGTGTGACCCATCTCGTAAAAATCTGGTGATCACAATACGCATGGATGTCCTTGAGATAAACTATTATCTGAATTTACATGTTCTACACGTGTTCAATTTCCATGCTTTTTTGTTGATTTTTTGTCCATTGTTGACAAACAGGTGACAATCGTTAAACTTCGGCTTCAAAACACGAACTTTAATTACCTGCCATATTTTCACAACAACACTGACCGATTGAAAAAAAAAAAATTACGATTATACGAAATTTACACGAAAAAAATGATAAATTCGTGCACAGAAGACTTAAAGTTTATGATGTTTGTATGCATTGGTTCAAGAATTGGAAGAACATTAATTTTCACTGGTCACTCGTTTCCTATGACTCTAATATTAATTTAAACCATGACTGTAAGTTATTTTCTATTTTAATACTTTATGATGTATTTAAATGAGTAGTTATTGTTGCCAACTTAATTAGAAATTTGAATTGAGATTATTTTTGGAATAAAGGATTGGGGGAGGTGAAAAAAATGGGGAGGGGTGAGGGTAAAATTTTTCTCATTTCAGATTTCAGAAATTAAAAAGAATTTTTCTTCAAATATTTTTTTTTGACGGGATTTATATTCAACAGCATAGTGTATTGCTCAAATGCAAAAAAAAGTTCATTAGACCACATTCATTCTGTGGCAATAACCTTTGCTGTGTCGCCTATTTAATTACAATCCCCGTTCAGAGCTGTATCAAGCTTGAAAGTTGTGTCCATACTTGCCCCAACTGTTCAGGGTTCGACCTCTGCAGTCGTATAAAGTTGCGCCCTGTGGAGCATCTGGTTTTGTGCTGCAAAAGGATATGATTGCTTGCTATCAAGCTATAACATTTTACTTGTTTGGAAATTTTTATGCCCCATTTATCACATGTTTATGGGCATTATGTTTTCTGGTCTGTTCGTTTGTCAGTTTGTCTGTCTGTTCGTTCATTAGTCTGTCTGGTCCGCTTCAGGTTAAAAGTTCTTGGTCAAGGTAGTTTTTGATGAATTTGAAGTCCAATCAACTTGTAACTTAGTACACATGTTCCCTATGATATGAAATTTCTATTTTTTATGCCAAATTAGAGCTCGAGATTTTAACTTATTTTCACAGTCCACAGTCAGGCACTGAACATAGAAAATGATACCGTAGTGCGGATGGGCATCCATGTACTAGGGACACATTCTTGTTCCCATTTTAAAATCTATAAACAAAGATATATTGAAAAGAAGATGTGGTTTGATTGCCAATGACAAAAATCTCCACATGCCCTGTATATTGTATAATCTGGCTATGATTATTAGAAGATGTTGGGTATAGGAAAATGAGAAATAAGTCCAGTGGCACTAAAAAAACAACAAAAAATATCGATTTCTTTGCCTAATTAGCCATATAGTAAAGGATACTACTGCTGGCTAATATTTATACCCCCGCTTTAAAAAAGGGGGGTATACTGTTTTACGTCTGTCTGTCAGTCCGTCCGTCCGTCCGTCAGTCAGTCCGTCCCATGAAACTTTCGTCACATTTTTCTCAGGAACTACACATCCACCCTTTCTGTAATTTGGTATCAACATTTATATATGTTAGCCATACCGTGTGATGCGTTTTCAGATTCATCACTTGACAACTTCCTGTTTACCGAACACTTGTATGATTTTACACATGATAGCCAAGTTGAAAATTTTCATCACATTTTTCTCAGGAACTACACATCCACCCTTTCTGTAATTTGGTATCAACATTTATATATGTTAGCCATACCGTGTGATGCGTTTTCAGATTCATCACTTGACAACTCCCTGTTTACCAAACACTTGTATGATTTTACACATGATAGCCAAGTTGAAAATTTTCGTCACATTTTTCTCAGCAACTACAATACAAGGATTTCTGAAATTTGGTTTCAGAATTTATATAAGTCAGCTATACCGTGTGATGCGTTTTCAGATTCATCACTTGACAACTTCCTGTTTACCGAACACTTGTATGATTTTACACATGATAGCCAAGTTGAAAATTTTCGTCACATTTTTCTCAGGAACTACAATACAAGGATTTCTGAAATTTGGTTTCAGGATTTATATAAGTCAGCTATACCGTGTGGTGCGTTTTCAGATTCATCACTTGACAACTTCCTGTTTACCGAACACTTGCATATTTTTACACTATTAATATTATCCACTTGCGGCGGGGGTATCATCAGTGAGCAGTAGCTCGCAGTTTCACTTGTTTGTTCACCTGATTATTGATTTTAGGATCAGATACATATTGAAACTTGATTTTATTTTGCCCAAGAAACATAATCTCAAATATAATATCATTATATATTCAGAAATGCAACATCAATCCATTAATATGTAATTGTAACATTAGAAAAAACAAACAATGTCTATTACTTTTGCTTATTAGCCATAAAGAAAACAATATTACTGTTGGCTAATATTTAGTTCACTTCTTTATTGATGTGAAGGTCAGATAGATATTGAAACTTAATCTTTTTTGGTAAACAAATATAATCTGAAATATGTATGACTTAATTGTTAACATAGATTAGTTTTGTAATTTAATTTAATGTTTTAATCATGATGTTTTTACTTAATCTATATTTATTACCTAGATCCTGATATTATTATGATTTCTGTTTTGCTGTAGGCATAATAAGCTACTTTTATTATAAGATGTTTGTCTAGGCTAGCTTTTATTTAATAGCAGTGATGATAATAATAAAATTTAAGCACATGTGTGTAAAAAGGTTCAGACAAATTTCAGACATTTCACAGGCTTCCTACACCAATAAAAACTGACACCAATAAAAACTGACAGCCTCGATATATTAAGAAAAAGTTCCCTGAGTGGAGTAAAATACCAACAGTCAAGCAATCCTAATTTCTGATATTCTGTTTCATGAAACCCTAGGGAAGCAAACACCTTTTTAAACTCAAGAAAACAAAAATTGTAACAAAGTCCGGATAATTTAAGAATGATTTAAAATAGATTTTTTTTTCATTAATTTTCAGATGTTTTACTATTGCCAAATTGTTTTACAACTTACTACGTCATATTAAGATTTACATTTGAAAGAGTGATATTAAACCTCTTTTTAATATTTGGAAGATGTTTTGGTTATTAAATATATGATTGGAGGTTAAAGAAAATTAATGCATTGATCACTGATATAATAATTGATTCTTTTTAATCCTGTTTATTTTTCAGATATACCTATTATTTTGTTTATTTTTCAGATATACCTATTATTTTGGCCATACTAACAACCTTCAACAGTATGAAGTAGAAGATGAAGCTGAGCAGGCATTTATGCCAAAGATTGCTGAAAAGTAAGTGTAAAATATTTGACTTGTTACACAATGTATATTGATTGAACAATTGTGTTCACAGCTGATTTTAAAATAGATATAGGAAGATGTGGTATGAATGCCAATGAGACAACTCTCCATACAAATAACAATTTATAAAAGTAAACCATTAAAGGTCAATGTACGGCCTTCAACACGGAGTCTTGGCTCACACCGAACAACAAGCTATAAAGGGCCCTGAAATTACTAGTGTAAAACCATTCAAATGTGAAAACCAACAGTCTAATCTATATAAAGAAAACGAGAAACGAGAAACACGTATAAATTACATAAACAAATGTTTAGATTGACTTGATTATTAAAATTATTTATTTCTTTTTTACAAATTTATAAAATTGCACACTTAAAAGAACGTAAAATACTTCAAAAGAAATTAATATTTAGAAGTTCCAAAGGTTTTAACTTGAATAACTTCTCCACCAATAAAATCTGACCACCATGAAATAGCCACTAGTGCTAGATGTGGCATTAAACACCAAAAATCACTGAAAAATTCTAAACTTTACAGATTATCAAATCACTGCATATATCAAAATTCTAATATTTAAGTACTGTACATGTGGAATCATTCTTATTCGTTGGAAACCAATTTTCGTGGATTTCGTGGTGACACCAAAACCATGAATTCAAAGGCCAACAAATTACAAATTGTGTATAGGAGTTTATGCACTTTGACAAACCACGAAAATCAAATATCCACGAAAATGCAAGTTTTCCTAAATCCACGAAAATTGGTACCCACGAAAATAAATGAATCCACAGTATATCATATAATTAAAGTTTTCATGAAAGGGGAATTGCCTCCCCTGAATCACTGCAACACTTAATGATCTATTCATAAATAAGGTTGGTATTTTTCTTCTTTGAATCGTTTTACATTGTTATTTCAGGCCTTTTATAGCTGACTATGTGGTATGGGCTTTGCTCATTGCTGAAGGCCGTACATTGACCTATAGTTCTTAATTTCTGTGTCATTTTGGTCTCTTGGGGACAGTTGTCTCATTGGCAATCATACTACATCTTCTTTTTTCTAACACTTAATGATCTATGCATATACACATACTATGATATGAATTGTATGGATAAGGATTTGTAAAGGCATTTCCTTTTGTCAAATCTCTTTATTTAAATGAACAAATATGATGTTTTAACATTCAAATATTATGACTTTGATCGAATAGATAACTAGAAACTTTGTTTGAACTGATTGTATTCTTGTGATTGCTTCAAAAATTTATACAAGAAAGTTTCAACTTAAATATCAATATCTGGCTATTTTCAACACTTATCTATGATTGTGCTTAGGTGTCTATTTATAGTGTCATAATAACATTATCGGATAAATTTTATAGGACAATGCCAATTTAAATGTAAAAAAAATCATGTAGACAGGAGGGGAGGGGTATTTATTATAAATTACTTTGAGGAAATGGGAGGGAATGTTTATAGTTTTCAATACAAATAGTATGAAAGTGAAAGTAACGTCAGGTCTTGTCAAATGATTTGTTTATAAAATAATTTATTTTTCAGATTTGAAAGAATTCTGATAAGAATTTATCAAGAATTTTTTGGAGTTATTAGAATAATCACCAGCATAGCAATACTACTACTTGTGGAGACTCTAAACTATGTGTTGAAGTATGTTTTACAACCACTAGTGGTAGGAGTCCTGGGAACAATTGGAGAATTTTTCTTTAAACCATTGCTTTCCATATTTTTCAATGGATTTGTTCAGCCTTTTGGAATTTTCCTGTGGAATGCAGCTGTAAGCTTTAGACATATGTTTGGACCCCTTGGAGATATCCTGCGGAGAATACTGAAGGAGGTATCAATGTGCTGTAAATCATTTAAACCTATTGAGATACATTGGAAAACAGGGCATGGAACCAAAACTGATATTCAAAATGTCTGAGTAAAACAAGGAATGTGTTATGCAGCAGTTCTTTCATAGCAAATTTTTTAAAGAAAAAAAATAAATAGAAATTATTTTATGTTATGACAAATGTATTATACAAGAATATTCTGATCTGTAAGAAATTATTTTAAAGCAGTTTTGTGTTTACCGTGTTTACAAGTAGACATTTTGTCATTAGATTTCCTTTTAATTCCTGGGAGTTTCTTTTATCATTTATAAATAAATCATGTTTTACTTTACAAATGCAATGTTTTGTTTTCATATTTTTTTTGTTTTAAAATTCTAATCATTTTCAAATTCAAGTTAAAATCACAAAGAGAATTTCATATAAATTCAAAGTTTATCATCCTCATTATTATGTTGAATATTTTTTTTAAAGTTTGCAATAATATTAAGAATGTCTTTTATACATATTCTTATTTCATTTTGAAATTGCTGATGGTTGTCATGAAGTAAGTGGTTGTGAATTTGTTTTAACAGAAATGACACCAATCAATACTATGACAGTTGTCAATCATACCACATCTTCCTTTTTATATATGCATTGATTAACATACAATTATTTAAGTTTTCAATAATGTAGAATTATTATTAATGTATTTCAAACCATATGAGGAATTGATTCAAATATGTGACACAAAAATGTTAAAACCTTAAAATTTTCTTGATTATCACTTCTATTTTGTATAAAACAAATTAGTGAACCAATTGAATTATGTTCACTGAGGTGTTCGTAAAAAGGATATAGTAATATTCAAGGTCAGTTTTTTCAAAGACGGTCATGGTGAAAAGGAATGACAGAAGAACATAAGACTTTTGCAATAACAGATATTTGTGGCATAAAAAACATGAATATTTTGACCAGTTTCATTGAAGCACGTATGCATACTGAATATCATTAATTTATTGACAAATCACGTCTAATGTTTAGACTATTCAACTTATGATAATGTATTTTTCTTGCAGAAAAACATTTTAAACAAACAATTGAAATTATTAAGTAAGGCTTATGAAATGATAAGTATAGAAAATAATACACTGGTGTAAATAAATTGTCCAGACATTAATTGATAGTTTTTTCTTGAATAAAAATACACTGTTTGTTATAATTTTAGTACACTTTTACTAGTTTAGTCCATAATGAGATCTCCGGTATCTGACCCTGAACTAGTACACATTTGTTTTAGGGGCCAGCTGTAGCCCACCTTGGGGTGCAGGACTTTCTCTCTGTTGAAAACCCTTTGGTGACCTTTGGCTGTCTGCTGCTCTATGGTTGAGGTGTTGCCTCTTTGGTGCAAGAAAATTGATACCGTTAATTTTATTACATATTCCCCATTTCCATTCTCAAATTTATTTGAGAAATTTTGAAATATAGACAAAAGAATTTAAAAGATTGAAAGACAAATCTCATTTCAGTTAACATCATCATTGTTTGTTTAAACTGCAATGTAAAAATCATACAAATGCAATGTTTATTTTATTTTGAATATTTTTCATATTATGCATGACTTATTGTGATATTGTAAATAATATTGACTTTTTAAAATTTACTATGTTTTTTTATACTTGTTAAATTATTATGACTGATTTTTGTTTTAGAAATCAAAAGTGTTGAAATATGTTTACGAATATAATCAAATTATGTTTATTTCTTTATTTATTTCACAGATTTTATTCATTTTACAATATCTTTTGTTTTATATATGAGCACAATATTTTGTGATTTAATAATTTATTTGAGTGAATTAGTAAATGGATCGTAGATTTGTGTGGACCAGTTAGTGCTTTTAACCTTAACAGTCTTGTAAATAATGTGGATTTATTATTATATTATTATATTCATGGGGTACTAATTTATGTTTTTTTTAGGTTATATGTGAACCACAAATTTGAATATTAAAATTAAATAACAAGTTTCCTTTAGGCTAGCTTGATAATATCTATGTGTAAACCACCAAATACAATATTCACTTAATTACAGTTTTTCTTGAATCCACAAATTTAAACCCTGAATATATTAATCCACAGTAGTTTAAATGCTTTAGTTTAGTTAATATATATTATTTAGTTCAATGGTGTAGAACAATGGTGAATGAGTATGCAGACAATTATCAAACAATTTATCCCTGCATTGCATTGAGTTCTGTGCTTATTGCTGTATTTTTGTTTATTCTACATTTGCTAGAGGCAAAGGGGAGGGTGAGATCTCACGGAATATTATGTGCCTGTCTAAAGTCAGGAGCTTCTTAATTTGGCCTTTGTAAGTCTTGTATGTTTTTAAATTTAAGTTTTTTTTTATATGTTTAGGAGTTTGGTGGGATGACCATTTCCATTAAATTAGTACACATTTTGTTTAGGGGTCAGCTTAAGCCTGTTTCCAGATGTAGGATTATCTTGCTGTTTTGTAGACCCATTGGTGGCCTTTGACTGTTTTCTGCATTTTAGTCAGGTTGCTGTCTCTTTGACACATTCCCCGTTTCCAATTTTATTCAAAAAAGAAAACTACATATACAGTGGCTTTTAATACATAAGTATCATTTACCAATCTCAACCCTTTACTCCTTGGGTCTTTAACTGGTGGTACCAACATAAGGAAATAATAATAAAACAGGAGGGGGTAACTAGTTTTAGAAATGCATTAATTTATTGATCAATGTTAGAGCAGCTAGTACATTTAATAAGTGAAACGGTATTTTCTGTATCTAGAAATTATTTTTTTTTCTTCTGTGAAATGGTTTTGACAGGTAATTATCTATTATTTAGTAACATGTTCAGGATAACAATGAGGAGTTATTTTATAATTAGTAAAGTTCCACACCTATATGATGTTTCCATGCAACTGGTTGTAACACCATCTCAATTAAACGATTGAGGTGGAAACTAGTTTGAGAAATGCATTGATATTTATTGATAACGCCTAGTATATTTAATAAGTGAAACATTGATTATTTAATGGTATTTACTGTATCTAGAAAATTTCATTATTCTGTAAAATGGGTTTGATGGGTAAATATTAATTTACTAGTGACATGATAAAGATAACTGTGAAAAGTTGTTTTATAATCAGAAAAATACCAAATCTACATGTTACTTTTATGCAACTGGTTGTAACACCATGTCAATTAAGGTGGTACCCAACACTTTCAATAAGATTAATTTGGCTCGTTTAATTTTGACAAAATTTTGACAAAGTATTTACTTTGACCATTTGAAAAAAATGTAAAAATTTCAAAAAATTTGAACCAACCATTTTATCAGAAAAATTACACTGTTTATATAGCAGTTTGACAGACACTAATTTTGATCATTGAGAAGCTTAATATTCCCCTAACAACACAACGTAATTAAAACGTTTAGGTGATTTTACAGAGTTATCTCCCTGTAGTGTTAGGTACCACCTTAAACAGGGGAGGTGTTAACTAATTTGAGAAATATATTGATCTATGTGGAAGCGCCTAGTACATAATTCCATTATTATTCTGTGAAATGGTTTTGATAGGTAATTATTAATTATCTAGTTACACGATTAAGATAAAAATGAGGAGTTGTTTTATAATGAGAAAAATACCAAATCTTCATGTTACTGTTATGTAACTGGTTGTAACACCATGTCAATTAAATGGTGGAGGTGTAAACTAGTTTGAGAAATGTATTGATCGATGTGGGAGGACCTAGTGAATAATTCCATAATTATTCTGTGAAATGGTTTTGATAGGTAATTATTAGCTCACCTGGCCCGAAGGGCCAAGTGAGCTTTTCCCATCACTTTGCGTCCGGCGTCCGTCGTCGTCGTCGTCGTCGTCCGTCGTCTGTCGTCCGTCGTCGTCCGTCGTCGTTAACTTTTACAAAAATCTTCTCCTCTGAAACTACTGGGCCAAATAAAACCAAACTTGGCCACAATCATCATTGGGGTATCTAGTTTAAAAAATGTGTGGCGTGACCCGGTCAACCAACCAAGATGGCCGCCACGGCTAAAAATAGAACATAGGGGTAAAATGCAGTTTTTGGCTTATAACTCAAAAACCAAAGCATTTATAGGAAATCTGACATGGGGTAAATATGTTTATCAGGTCAAGATCTATCTGCCCTGAAATTTTCAGATGAATCGGTCAACCCGTTGTTGGGTTCCTGCCCCTGAATTGGTCATTTTGAGGAAATTTTGCTGTTTTTGGTTATTATCTTGAATATTATTATAGATAGAGATAAACTGTAAACAGCAATAATGTTCGGCAAAGTTAGATTTACAAATAAGTCAACATGACCGAAATGGTCAGTTGACCCCTTTAGGAGTTATTGCCCTTTATAGTCAATTTTTAACCATTTTTCATAAATCTAAGTAATCTTTTACAAAAATCTTCTCCTCTGAAACTACTGGGCCAAATTAATCCAAACTTGGCCACAATCATCTTTGGGGTATCTAGTTTAACAAAGGTGTGGCGTGACCCGGTCAACCAACCAAGATGGCCGCCACGGCTAAAAATAGAACATAGGGGTAAAATGCAGTTTTTGGCTTATAACTCAAAAACCAAAGCATTTAGAGGAAATCTGATGTGGGGTAAAAATGTTTATCAGGTCAAGATCTATCTGCCCTGAAATTTTCAGATGAATCGGTCAACCTGTTGTTGGGTTGCTGCCCCTGAATTGGTAATTTTGAGGAAATTTTGCCGTTTTTGGTTATTATCTTGAATATTATTATAGATAGAGATAAACTGTAAACAGCAATAATGTTCAGCAAAGTTAGATTTACAAATAAGTCAACATGACCGAAATGGTCAGTTGACCCTTTTAGGAGTTATTGCCCTTTATAGTCAATTTTTAACCATTTTTCGTAAATCTTAGTTATCTTTTACAAAAATCTTCTCCTCTGAAACTACTAGGCCAAATTAATTCAAACTTAACCACAATTATCTTTGAGGTACCTTTTTTGAAAAATGTGTCCGATGACCTGGCCATCCAACCAAGATGGCCACCACGGCTAAAAATAGAACAGGGGTAAAATGTAGTTTTTTGCTTATAACTCTGAAACCAAATCATTTAGAGGAAATCTGACAAGGAGTTAAATTGTTAATCAAGTCAATATATATCTGCCCTGAAATATTCAAATGAATTGGACAACCGGTTGTTGGGTTGCTGCCCTCCAATTGGTAATTTTTAAAGAAATTTTGCTGTTTTTGGTTATTATCTTGAATACTATTATAGATAGCGATAAACTGTAAACAGCGATAATGTTCATCAAAGTAAGATCTACAAATAAGTCCACATGACCTAAATGGTCAATTGACCCCTTAAGGAGTTATTGCCCTTTATAGTCAATTTTTAACAATTTTCATTAATTTGGTAAATTTATGTAAATTTTTACCAAATATTTTTCTCTGTTACTAATGGGCAAAGTTCATTATAGATATAATTGTAAGAAGCAAGAATGTTCAGTAAAGTAAGAACTTCAAACACATCACCATCACCAAAATACAATTTTGTCATGAATCCATTTGTGACTCCTTTGTTTAATATGCACATAGACCAAGGTGAGCGACACAGGCTCTTTAGAGCCTCTAGTTAATCATCTAGTTACAAGATTAAGATAACAATGAGGAGTTGTTTTATAATCAGAAAGTTCTAGATTTACATTAAAAATTGTATAGAACATTCTGTTAAAGACTTTCAAAAGAAAATTTTATTTTCTTGATATTTTTGCCGCAAATAATCCTAAAATGTATTCAAAACAATATACAGTCGACTCTCGTTATGTCGAAGTCAGCCGGACCAGAGAAATGTTTCGAGATACACGTAGTTCGACTCAAACGAACACCGGAAGTTCGACAATATAAGGGACACAACTCTTGCTTAGCTTGGTAAAGCTTAAATAAATCCGGGTGAATATGACAAGGGGATCGATATTCTAGTATCAGATCGATGTATTTGTATGTCACAGTCTTTTATTATTATAATGACTGTTATTTTTACTTATTCAATTGTTTCAATTAAAAAAAAAATCCCATGGCTTTTCCAAGAGAGTAATTTCCAATCGACAGTTTCGTAATTCAGGTCGCTAATAGCTGACAAAATTGTTTATTCTCGGATACAAGAGATTTAAGAAAATTTTGATTTCTATTCATTTTGTTTTATCTCACTCTTTGTTTTCGAAAGAACATATAATAAGATTAAAGACGCCGTTTGAGTAGAATTTAGGTGATCATCAACGGAAGCCATAATCCTCACTTTATATACACCCAAGCTCATTAGTGTAAATCACGAATTAATTGTTTTGTAAACAATTAAAATACTTTTTCATGAACATTAACAATTTATCACTAATTATTTATAAAAATTCTACAAAAGATAATCTTAGGAAAACACTCATGGAAAATATCATGTCATAAATCAATACAGTGGTCAGTGACCGGAAATTTAATTACACGTGTATTGTCAGATTAACTCTTCAATCCATTTAAATCCCGGAGGTCATGTTTTGACATATGTGTATTAGTTCGAGATAAAAAACGATTTTTGAATGCTTTTGTTAACCTTGGGACCGTAAATTTAGTTCGACTCAACCGAAATTTCGACTCATCAAATTTCGACTCATCAGGAGTCGAATTACATACTTTTGTATGGAATAAAGTTCGGGACCACGTGAAAACTTCGACTCATCCGAAATTTCGAGTCAACCGAGTTCGAGACAACGAGAGTTAACTGTATATATTTTCTATTTACACATATGGCAAAAATTAAGTGTTTTGTGGCAGGTATAATTACTTAATCCATAGTCAAATTCATGATGAATTTAATGATGACCAATATTCACTTATGTTGTAATGATAATATTAACAATGCTTAAAGTCTTGCTATTTTTTTTTCATTATGAATTGATTTTAAAAGGATACATCAATAACTTATCAACAGTATCTTAATATTTGCTGTATTTTCCTATTGCAATTAAAAGCATAATACCCATACATCTATGCTTTGTTTTAGTATTTTGAAATTGATTATATCACCCAAAATCCTCTTTCCACAATAACCATAATTTTGTTTTGTAATTTTTTAATTTTTTCTTACCACTGAGACGATTATGCAGGCCATTGGAAGTACAATATTAAAAGGAAAATAAAAGAAGACATCATAAAATCCGTCCACACAACATTTTTGTACTTTTACTTTTAAAGAAAACAAAGGATATTAACCAGTTTTATATATATTTGTAATTGATTCGTGAAGTACAGTTTACTTTCGATAAACACATTTGAAAGAACACAATGCTTTGTCTACTGTAAATTCTGAAATTATTTCGATGTTTTTATTATTGCAAACAATGTGACAGGGTTATAATCACAATAATTTAACCTCACATTTTGATTTTCTTTATATAGATTAAACAGTATTTTTCTCAATATGGCAAAAATTAAAATCACATTTTAGTCTAAAATGACAAAATTGCAATAATATATGCACGCAATAATTTCTGAATTAAGGTATAAAGAAGTGGAATTTTAAGTAAAAAAGTGAATTTATTGATAGATCTAAAGCAAAGTAAGTTGTCTAAGAGACAAACACATTATATTCGCATCGCAATATCCATTCTCCATCAAAGCCATTCGACCTAGGACCATTTACTAGCACAACAGTAAACATATTAACTAAAATCTATATAAAATGGGAAATAGAAGTAATGAGAAAAGACTGAACATAAGATATTTTGGCATCTTAACATGTCAGCATAATAAGACAAAGGTTTAAAAAGGTATGAGTGTAAATACCATACATTTGATTCCTTTGTAAACCTAATATGGCACTGAAAAGTACATACTGTTGAGTCATTATTATTCGAAAAATACCAATTTTTTATGGCTTTCGTGGGTACTTGGAAATTAAATGTTCAATGAATAACAAATTTTCTAAAGGCTTGTATGCAGACTAGTCAAAACTATTAAATTAGCTATCCATGATCATGCAAGTTTTCTGTTATCCAAGAAAATTGGTACCCACAAAAATAAATAAATCCACAGTATTACTTAGATATTTCCGCATTCATCTGTAGATACCCTTTCTGTCACTCAAAATTACATGTTGCTCAAAATTCCTGTCTCTACTTAATCAAATATATGAAATGTTGTAATCAGAATATTTGCATTTATTATTTATTTTTCTATATTATAAAGTATGACAGTGCACAATTTATCATTTATAAATTATAACATTATATTGTTTAATCTACAGAATGATTTATGTTAATTTTTTCAGTCTGTTTATAAATAAAAATGGTCATACATTTTTGTTTTCCATTTATTTCTGGCTATATCCCTATTGATAATTGTGTAGAGTTCCATAACTTTTCTTTTATTTATGCCTATTTCGTCCAGTGATTGATTTGTGGTATGCTCTACTATTTCAATTTAAGTGGATTTTAGTTAAACATTTGAAATTCATGTTAAAACACTTGTATTTTATTCTAAAGAATGAACACATATAGTCAAGGCAATTCATGCCTATATGAGTGAAAATGAACTAAAGATTTCTTTCATCGAGTTTTTACGTTATTCCATAAATACTGCTTACAAGCCAATTTAATCAAATATCTTTTAAGTGTAAACAATCGAATTTTTTCGTGGAGCCTGCGACTCTTGTCTCAGGAAGCGAGGCATAATGATAGTGATCCAGTAGTGATAGCTTTAACTGCTATTAATAACTTCTTATTTTACAAGTGGGAAGACCTGGATGCTTCATACTTTGTACATAGATGCCTTAAGTTACGAAGTTTCCGTCTGTCATACGACCATTGTCCTTCACCTCATTTTCATGGTTCTTTGACTACTTCGAAAAAAGAATAAATTGCTTTCTTATTATGAGAAAAATGATAACTACATTTGGTATGTGCTTTCCTTGCAATGTCCTCATGCCCATCTGACCTCATTTCATTGATCAGAGAACGAGGATAAGTTTTGGTGATCAAGTCCATATCTCTGATACTATAAGCAATAGGTCTAGAATATTTGTGTATGGAAGGATTGTAACATGTACATGTCCAACTGGCAGGTGTCATATGACCTTGATCTCATTTTTGTGGTTATAGTCAAGGTTTTTGTGTTTTGGTTTTGTAAGCAATATGACATATATTTGGTGTATGGAATGATTGTAAAGTGTGCATGTATAACTGACAGGTGTCATTTGACCTTGACCTCATTTTAATGGTTAAGAGCTCAACTATAAATATTGTATGGGAGGATTGTAACTGTATTGTATACGTCTGTCTGGCAGGTATCATCTGACATTTACCTCATTTTGGTTGGTCATTGTTCTATGTTAAGTTTTGTTGAAGTTTGTTAACTATACGTAATGCATATATTGAATGTAAGGTAACATGTTTCCCGACATGGTTCACCTGATCTTGACCTCATTTTCATGGTTCATTTGTCAATGTTTAATTTACTTTTTTCTTTAAAACTTTTTTCTTTAAAACAAACTATAAGCAATAGGTCAACTACATTTAATGTATTGAATGATTATAAAGTGTACATACATTTCTAGATTTGTTTATATGACTGACCTCATTTTCTTGGATCATGTTATGTGTATGTGATAGATGTGGTAAAACTTTATATTTATGACTATTCACTTAATATCAATGGTTAGTAAAGGTGAGACATTTCAGCGTTTGGACTCTTGTTAGGGGGCTTGAGCATTTGTTTGACTGTGTACCACCTGAATCACAAATAAAAATGTATATTCTTTTTTCCTCGATTGTAGATCAAGATGATCCAGGATACGACTTTACTGTTGGTAAGAAACTGCATACCCTTCTGGAATACCTGCTTTGATCCCTAATTTTGAAGAGAAAGGCCTCGTGTTTGTAATACTGTCAATTGCGTGCTGAATTATTATTTTTTCAATGTCTGTGTTGTCAGCCAGTGAAAGTCGTGTTTATCCATGAACAGGCATTGAAAACATAACTTCATTTCAAACGTTCATATTTGATCAAAGTTTAGATACTTTACATTTATCAACATGTTTCAAGTTTGATGTTGCTGGAAATAAGTCATCAAGTCATTTAGATAACAGCACAACACATAGGACACTTGCCCATCTAGAGCACCTGGGATCTACCCCTGTTTTATTGAAAGTTGCTATTGGTCAAATTTTAGATTTAAGTGAAGAGATGTCTTTTGCATTTTTTTAATCCATGTTGATATCTGGTTTTGTTTTCTTATGTTTGTTGATTGCCTATTAAAGTGTCTGTGTTATCTTTTTTATCATCTAAACAACAACATAATTTCCCAGCAGTTTTCAAAATGTTTATTAGAAACAGCCCTTATAGTATTTGCATAACTCCTCACCACGTTTTTAACTAACGTTGTCATAACATCATTGTCCTCGCATTTTTATCTACCGTTTTAATATCTTATATTGTGATCAATTGTCAGTAAAGTTTATGCCATCAGCATTCACTCGGTAGTAGTACCATGGATATACGGCAGAAACATTCCATACCTAAAGTTTTTAAATGTAGTCAGCTTAAACCAAATGCCTTTTTTCAAATTCCTTTAAAATGAATTAAGATTGAGATAAGTTTTCAGCATGTCAGCTTTAAATGTTCAAGAAGTTAAGTCTTTAAAAGTAAATATTCTCAACTATTGATGTTTTCTATTTCGCTTTAAGATCATACGTTTTAGCAAGGAAAAGGATGTGAGTGCTTGCTTTCAAGCTATAGTTTTTTTCTCCGAGTTATGCCATTTGAATTCTATCCTTTAAAATCTCACTAAAAGATATATGTCGTGTACACTTGAGTGAATGACGACCTCTCTTTCATATTCGGACGATGTATTTTATCCTTTTAAATCTCACTAAAAGATATATGTCGTGTACACTTGAGTGAATGACGACCTCTCTTTCATATTCGGACGATGTGGAGTTATAGGTGTCATGCAACCAATAAAAAAACATAGATACCAGATCATTTTTTTTTAATTCATATTAGGAGTGATTGTATAGATATAAGAAAATGTGGTATGAGTCCAAATGACTAGTGTAAAACCATTCAAATGGGAAAACCATCGGTCTTATCTATATAAAAAAACGAGAAACGAGAAACACTAATGAACCCCATCAAGTAACAACAACTACTACTATACATCAAATACCTGACTTGGGACAGGTGCATGATTTCTATTTTGGTGTTGGCGTAATATGGTAGATGTTTGTATATGTTAGCTTTTGTTTAAAAGTGGTGATGATGATATAGAATTTTAGCACATGTCTGTAAAACGGTATAGACAAGTTTAAGACATTTTGAATGCTTCCTCCGCAAATAAAAATGACTACCACTGTATAGACAAAAGAACGGAAAGTATAACGTTATTTAAAGTACCTCTTCTTATTCTTCTTTCCGTAACTTCCTCCTGTGGTTAGGAGTACCAACAATCAGTCAATCATCTTTTCTGATTTTTTTCCTGAAACCCAGACAACAAACACGTTTTGAAAGTCAGGAAGACAAAAATAGAAACACAGCTTTGATTATATAAGACCGATTTCAGATATGTTTTATTTGTTTTCCTATAATTTGTAGATAATAGACCTTAAAAATAATATTTACTATTGCCAAATTGCTTTATAATTTGCTTAGATATTTGAAGTTCTACATTTGAAAGAATAAGATTATTTGGGAGATGTTGAGTTTGTATATTAGATGATAGGAGGTTAAAGAAATTAAGTAATTGATCACTGATATAACAGTTGATTCATTTTAATCCTGATGTGATTATATTTCAGATTGACCTATTATTTTGGCCTTAATAAGATGTTGCCACAGCACATTATCACCGTGTTACTATAAGGCAAAGGCAAATTATCACTGTGTTACTATAAGGCACCATGCAGTGTTCTTCTGCAGTCTAAATGAAGCTTCGCGAGATTTTTATGCTATTTCATTTATTTTAAGACGTTAATAAAAAGGGAATAAATTTCACAACAGCTTGCCATACAAAGCAAAATATTTGAAACCAAAGGTTGTATAAGAAACAAAACATTTGAAGAATTATATGACCAAAAAGCACAAAAACATACTAGTATTATAATTTATCTAAGGTTACTTTGCCTAAGGGAGTTTACACTTTAATTACTAAATAATTTCTTAATTTTTAAACGAAGAATGTGAGACACAATTTATTTATTTATTAAATAGAATTTTTGTTGAAGAAGGGACATTTTCACAGCTTTTTAAATATTTTATTTTTTTTTTTAAATTACATATCACATATCTTAAACGCCTCTGTACTACATTTTAAGGAATACTATTTATTTAGACAATTCCTATTGTTCTGATTCATGTCAACATAACCGTCCCATTAAAAATCCAGTCACAAAATTAATTCACAGTAAAACGTTGGCTTCACTCGCCTGTTGTATTATGTAAATTTTAAAATATGACTTTGATCAATCATTGTACAGTTTAACAGTATAATGTTATTGCAAGTTTTTCTACTACCATATTTAGCAATGTTTTGCGACTTCGTATATATGGATTTTTTCTTCCAATTTTTGATTTAAGCGCCATTATAAATCAGATCAGTCTAATGTAGGCGAAACTGTCATCTGCCTTTCTAAAGTATCCAGCTGTTATCCTGGGAATATTTTGTTTTGACATCTGCTGATTACTAAAGAAAAGATCCATTCATGCTGATTTTATTAAATGAACTTTATTTCGATCACCGCTCCTTATTTTTGCGCATGTCTAAAGCAAAAAAACCTTTGTAAGTCTTGTATGTTTTTTAAATTAAAGTTCATTTATATGTTTTGGAGTTTGGTGGTACTTCCATTTTCATTGAACTAGTACACATTTTGTTTAGGGGCCAGCTTAAATCCGTTTCCGGATGTATGGTTATCTTGCTGTGTTGAACACCTATTGGTGGCTTTTGACTGTTTTCTGCTCCATTTATTATACCCCAGTTTTTAAAAAAAATACCGTTTTACCTCTGTCTGTCTGTCCATCCGTCAGTTTGTCCGTCCGTCCGTCAGTTCGTCCGTCCCTCTGTCCAATGCATATTTTTCATCGCATCTTACTCAGGAACTGCTTAACAAGTATTTCTGAAATCTAGTTTGAGGGTTTATATGAATCAGCTATCCCGTGTGATACGTTTTCAGATTCATCATTCAACAATTTCCTGTTTACCTTATACTTTAAGCAGGACAGGGTTTCATTAGTGAGCAGTAGCTCACAGGTTTACTTGTTTCTGGCTATATCCATATTGATAATTTTGGAGAGTACCATAGCTTTCTATTATTAATTCCAGCTATTTCCAATGATTGGTTTGTTTGTATGCTATACTATTCCTATTTAAGTGGATTTTAGTTCAACATATGAAATTCATGTAAAGAACAATGGTGATTGATAGTGCAGTGACAGAATTGTAATCATTGGTCTAGAATTCGAGTTTAATCTTCCCAAATAGCACACAGCTAAAAATGGTCTTAACCTAAGACAAATACATTTAAACTTTAAGCACTATATCTTTCTGGTTGCATTACAAAATATTTGATAAAAACGAAAACAAAAAAGAATCTGAATGCCTTTTATAATTATTTTTTAATTGGTTATTGACAACGATTGTATTGTGAAAAAATCATTCCTCATAACAATAGTTGACAAATAAAGATATTCCTACTGATTCTAAGTGAAAACTTTCTATTTGGAAACTGCAAGGCATTCATAGAGAATCAGTTGTCAGACACCAACAACAAGGTAAAGTTAAATCTCAAATAATATTCAGTAGAAACATAACTACTTGGGATTCCATATCAACTGATAGTCAATAGAATGCTGACCTAAAAATCTCTGAGATGCATGCATCAATGTCAACAGTAATAGTCATAAATGAGACACATATATTGCATTCCGCAGCAAGTAAGCTTAGAAAAGATATCGAAACTCTACAGATTTCCACAGAAGAATACCAATTTTCGGATGAATTGTTTTTTACTTCTTCAATCAATGTCATGCCTCCGTCTTCATTGCAATTTATTGCATGGTTAATGGATGATACTGCATACAGCCAAGTCTATAATTAAGTAATGGCACCAGAGAACTTACATAAATGCTTGATATATTTTGTACATAAATCAGGCCGTCAGAATTTTTTATTTGAAGTGTTCTTATATTTGTCATTTTTGGGACTTTACTAGCTGACTTTGCGGTATGAGTTTTACTCATTGATGAAGGCCGTACGGTGACTGATATACGTGTATGTTAATTTCTGTGACAGTTGTTCTCTTGTGAAGAGTTGTCTCATTGGCAATCATTCAACATCTTCTTATTTTTATATTGAATGCCTTTTGAAATATGAAATACGTTGCAAAAGAAAAAAGGGGATTATAGGTGTAAAACCGATCGAATAAACATTTTACTAGAACAATATACATTACAATAGATAATACTATAGAAGCAGACATAATTGTGGAAATGAACCCTGAAGAAACCCTCTTATAAACAAAAGTATTTTAAAATGTGAATTAGACAAAAGAGATCTTACAAATAGAAACTGTTCTTATAAAATCAATTATTCTAACAGTTATTTTGACAGGAGCATAAAACAAAACGTGTTCTTAGGGTTTAAAATAGGAAATCCTTAAGAACCAAACATTATTCTTATGGTTGGACTAGAAAAACATATATAGACATCTTTGTTTTATTCATCCCGAAGCCTTAAAAACGTGAACGACAGTCCCCAAAATTGTCGTAGTTAAAATGGTGAACAGAGACATTTAAACCCCAGATCGACAACGTTTAACGCCCAGCGGGAGAGGGGAGGTAACTGTCTTAGACTGCCCTTCTTCCCTCTTTCCCGCATAACATCTGTGTTGTCAGTCAGTGAAAGTCGTGTTATCGTGTTAAGTCCCGATGGTATCACCAGCCAAGTAGTCCGCACTTCGGTGTTGACATGAATATCAATTATATAGTCATTTTTATAAATTTACTGTTTGCAAAAGTGTAAATTATTCGAAATACTATGAATTTTCTTTACCCAAGCAAAGATTACCTTAGCCGTATTTGGCACAACGTTTTGGGAATTTTGGGTCTTCAATGCTCTTCAGTTTTATACTTGTTTGGTTTTCTAACTTTTTTTATCTGATTGATCTGAGCGTCACTGACAAGTCTTATGTACACGAAACGCGTGTCTGACGTAACATATAATATCGGTTTTTCTAATGTTTATTGAGTGCCTAATTGATCTTTGTTATCTTTCTTTCCATATAAACAACAACATAATTTCCCAGCAGTTTTCAAAATGTTTATTCAGAACAGCTCATGTAGTCTTTGCATTACTTCTTACCATATTGTAAACATCACTGTACCTAACATCATTGTCCTCGCATTTTTATCTACCATTTTAATATCTTTTAACAACATTTTATTAGCTCATTCCAAAATGAAGTAGCACTATGGATAGACGACAGAAACATCACACAACCTAAAGTTTTCAAATATAGTCTAATTTGAGAAAATACCTTTTTCAAATCACGTTAAATGAATAAAGTGGGATATACGTTTTCAGCATGTCAGCTTTAAATGTTCATCGAGTTAAGTCCTTAAAAGTAAATATTCTCAAATATTGATGTGTTATAGTTTAGCTTTAAGATAATTATAGTTTTAAGTTTTTTAGTTTTCATATTCGGGCAATAAATGAAATGAGATGTTGGGTATAGTTACTACTAAATAAAAACCCTAAATGTTGAATCAAATTGTTCAATTTTCACAGTTCTCAATATTTTAAAACTAATGAAAGAAGTCTTGTAGAGACACGTGATGTCCTGGAAATCCTGTAGGCTACTACTACAAATAACATGTTGGTGTTCTGATTTTTTTTAATTGTTCAAACTATTTAGCATATCTTTGATTCTATTTCTAAAATTGTGTTTCAAGGTCATGCGCAAGTTATATTGGGTTCAAAATAATCAAAGTATATTTTTTCATTCATTTTGATTCATTTGCTAGGTGAGTAAACAGCCTTATTAAAGAGTCAGAGTATGGCTACTTCTACCTATGTTCGAAATGTGAGAAATGAATTGGTAGTATGACACCTATAAAAGCATAAATCCCTTGGTTCATTAAGAAGCAAAAGATATCGATTTCTTTTAAATTAGCTTATTAGCCATAAAGAAAAAGATACTACTGCTGGCTAATATTTAGTTCACTTTTTTATTAATTTAAAGGTCAGATTAATATTGAAACTTGAACTTTGTTTGCTCAAGAAATATCACATCAAATGTTCTTACAATATACGACTTAATTGTTAACAGCGATAAGATTTGTAATTTAATATATTGTTCTCATCATCATGTTTGTACTAAATCTATATTCATTACATCAATCGTGATGTGATTATAAAGATATAAGAAAAATGTGGTATGAGTCCAGATGACTAGTGTAAAACCATTCAAATGAGAAAACCATCGGTCTTATCTATATAAAAAAACGAGAAACGAGAAACACTAATGAACCCCATCAAGTAACAACAACTACTACTATACATCAAATACCTGACTTGGGACAGGTGCATGATTTCTATTTTGGTGTTGGCGTAATATGGTAGATGTTTGTATATGTTAGCATTTGTTTAAAAGTGGTGATGATGATATAGAATTTTAGCACATGTCTCTAAAACGGTATAGACAAGTTTAAGACATTTTGAATGCTTCCTCCGCAAATAAAAATTGACTACCACTGTATAGACAAAAGAACGGAAAGTCGAAATTTATTTAAAGTACCTCTTCTTTTTTCTTTTTCTTTCAGTAACTTCCTACTATGGTTAGGAATACCAACAATCAGTCAATCATCTTTTCTGATTTGTTTCCTGAAACCCAGACAACAAACACGTTTTGAAAGTCAGGAAGACAAAAATAGCAACAAAGCTTTGGTTATATAAGAACGATTTCAGATATGTCTTATTTGTTTTCCTATAATTTGTAGATTATAGACTAGTAGTTTTTACTATTGCCAAATTGCTTTACAATTTGTTTAGATATTTGACGTTCTACATTTGAAAGAATAAGATTTTTTGGGAGATGTTGAGATTGTATATTAGATGATAGGAGGTTAAAGAAATTAAGTAATTGATCACTGATATAACAGTTGATTTATTTTAATCCTGATGTGATTATATTTCAGATTGACCTATTATTTTGGCCTTAATAAGACGTTACCACAGCAAATTATCACCGTGTTACTATAAGGCACCATGCAGTGTTCTTCTGCAGTGTAAATGAAGCTTCGCGAGATGTTTGGGCTATTTCGTTTATGTAAAATATAAATAAAAAAATAAAAAAGGGAATGAATTTCACAACAGTTTGCCATACAAAGCAAAATATTTGAAATCCAAGGTTGTATAAGAACCAAAACAATTGAATAATTATATGACCAAAAAGCAAAAAACATACTAGTAGTATAATTTATCTAAGGTTACTTTGCCTAAGGGAGTTTACACTTTTATTACTAAATCATTTCTTAATTTTTAAACGGACAATGTGAGACACAATTTATTTATTTATTAAAAAAAATTTTTGTTGAAGAAGGGACATTTTTACAGCTTTGTGAAGCATATAAACAATATATTACATATCACATATCTTAAACGCTTCTGTACTACATTTTAAGGAATACTATTTATTTAGACAATTCCTATTGTTCTAATTCATGTCAAGATAACCGTCCCATGCAAAATCTAGTCACAAAATTAATTCACAGTAAAACAATGGCTTCACTCGCCTGCTGTATTATGTAAATTTTAAAATAGAACTTTGATCAATCATGGTACAGTTTAATGTTATTGCAAGTTTTTCTACTACCATATTTAGCAATGTTCTGCAACTTCGTATATATTGATTTTTTCTTCCAATTTTTGATTTAAGCGCCATTATAAATCAGATCAGTCTAATGTAGGCGAAACTGTCATCTGCCTTTCTAAAGTATCCAGCTGTTATCCTGGGAATATTTTGTTTTGACATCTGCTGATTACTAAAGAAAAGATCGATTCATGCTGACTGTACTTTACGAATTTTATTTCCATCAATCACCTTTTGTTTCATGAATATCCAATAAAGGAAATATATAGATTTACCCATTAATCCACGTGACAAGTACATATAAGTGATATAACCAGTTAATTCAGTTTTATTTTCGGGAGGGAATGATGGAAAACAGTACAATAAAGCACGTTAATTTGTCTTCCACTGAGGAAGGAATAATGGAAGCCCGCGTAATGATTTCACTGATTTGTATTATTTCAGCACTTATAGAAAATTCATGTTGCGTTATTGTATTATTTAGATACAAAACCCTTAAGGAGAACAGATTTCACAGATTAACAATGTTCCTGAGCGTCAGTAATGTTGGAACTTGTTTGGCAACACTATTACACGTTAACCTATCATTCCTTAAGAGCTTAACTTCTTTTATGTGCGTTGTGGTCATTACTATTACAATGGCTATGATAATTTGTTCGTTATTTCAAACATTAATGATTTGTTTGGACACACTTTTTACTGCATTTGATCGTCAAAATAATTTCTTTAGAAAGATTTGCGGTACAGGACCGATTTGCTTGATATACGCAATGATAATTGTATATGTTGGGATTTTATACCTGGTTTTTGGAAATCTAAAAGCAAACGGATGTAGGCATTCTGATTTAATAAGAAACAACGAGAGTAAATTGATATTAGGAATTGATATTCCTGTTTTTATTTCCACTCTACTTATATCAAGTCTGTATGCAGTAGTGGTAGCCAAAATTATACAACGGCATAAGCAAGTACACGAACTGAGTCGTGATACGGCAACACGATTAAAACACTGTGGAATCACTCTTGGAATATTAATAATAGTTTCCTTTACGGCAGTACTACCCGGAAGTGTATATTCGTTGTCCATACTATTTAATCCCGAGTCTGTTGACGTTTCAATGAGACGTATCACGAATTCATTGTACATAATTAAACCATTAATAGAACCTGTCATCTACGTGTTACGTATTAAAAAGTTCCGTAGATACCTTAAATGTTACTGTTGCAGAAGTATACGTGTGCGTGAAGCGGTAGTGGTATTTGCAGCTCAAAATAACGTTGCAAATAATTAACTGAACTTCATTTATCATAATACGTACTTGAATGGTCTGCAGATATCACAAAAATAAGCAATTCGACATGCCAAAAACGATTGAGTTTTCGGAATGTTAAGTTATGTATCGAACTGTCGGTAGTGCTTGAACGACATTTACAGACAACATCCATATCACTCTGTACTGGCGTATATGACTGCGTTCAGACAAGTATAGAATTTCTCAGACCATTGAGGACAGTAATGCGAACTTTTTCACTTTTGTTGCTTTGTTTTGTTTACACTTCAGTGCTACTGTTGTTCCGTTGTTTCCTTCTTATAGGTGTGTTTCAGTCGGTTTTCGTTTGTAGCCAGGACTATATTTTTGTTGTTTTTTTCAATCGATTTATGACATTTAAATAGTGGCCATCTGGACTTAAATTGAATCATCATCGGCAATGTGTGAATTCCGTATTACAAAACTGATAAATCTTGAAAAATAGGTTATGTAAACTTTTATCTTTTTGTTATGCATTAAAAATACAGTAAAATTAATGCGTTGTTAGCTCTCACGCGTTTATCTTTAAAAGAAATATGGCAAAAGGATAAAAGAAAAACAAACATTCGGAAATCATCTACTGTCTATGTTGTTTTCAATTTTGAATAAAATCATTCAATTACTCTTTGTTTTATCGTTGGAATGGGTGTCTTAATATACTACTATAATGTATAAGTATGTATTCTTCAATATACCGTTTCCGAATATAACTCATTTGAGGTAATATTTTCAAAAGAGTACACCAGAATTTTGCAATTGTCTTACCATGTTATAAAGAATGGAAATTCAACAATCACCTGACGTTTTCATGTTTTGGTACGAACAATGAAAATACCCATAGTCCTTTAGATAATGTAAGGGCGAATTTAAAGGCCATTTTCTATATTTTCTATTTTTCTGACAATTATTTTTAGCGTAGTATGCGGTCATTATTGACGATGCCTCTTGATAAAAAGTGATGTATTTTTCGGGTTTTCTCCCCACTGATATCGTAAATGATAATACAATCATTGTGTATCAATGGTTCGAATTGGATGACAACAAGAGTAAAACCCTGTCCTACCTCTCTGTAGCTTAGGACACCCAACACAAATGTACTTTGAGGTTTCTCAACCGCACGTAGTATTTACAAACAGGTTCTTATCACTTTTATTTAAAGGAAAAACGTCTTATCATTTTGAGGTAGCTTGGGCTTAGCATAAAATATACAACTTGAGACGACACCGATAACCCTGCAGAAATAAATATCAGAAGACGTCGAAATTGACAGAAAAATTCAACACGGTGACATATATTCGTTATTTGCAATTTTGTGAATACAACGCAATTTCATTTAATGACGTAAAATTATAAAACAAAAAATATATTCTAAAAACCTCTGAGTTTTCTGCATTTGATAGTAAGAAAAAAACTTCACAATGATCATCTTTTTTTCTGTGATTTCAAATAATAAAGTAAGCATCTTAAGTTTATGGATGTCTTTTCCCTTATGTTTACTTATCACATCTTTAAAATGAAATGTTTGTGTGATTCATAGGTGTTTTTCGCTTCTCGTATTTATATAGATTAAACCATTGGTTTTCGTGTTTTAGAGTAGTCCTTGATAGTTTGCTGTTCGGTGTGAGCCATTGTTTAGTGTGGACGACGTACTATGACCTATAACTGTTAACTTTTTATACATTGTAACTTAGATGGAGAATTGTCTCATTGTCACTCAAACTACATTGTTTTATTTCTAAAGATGTTATGTTATATTATGTAACCATTTATACACAAGAGTTTTATTTAAAAAAAAAAAAAAGAACAAACGTGTGTTGTAGCTTTTCAGCATCCTGCAATGTACGTTTATGCTGTTGAAACTTTAAACTATTGTCTGATCGGTTGATGAGGTAAATGTTCGAAAGTTCAGAAAACATTTGGTTCAGCAGGTTTTTAATTAATAAAATAATCAATCTGATTAATTTGTAAATAAAAATTCAGTGAACGAATGTTAAAAATATAACAAGTAAGAAATTAAACAAAAATCAGCATGTTAAGTAGCAAGAACTTTTTTGTCGAGTCTGTGGCTTTTGTGGTAAAAGCGAGACATAGCTGCCACAAATAGTATTTCTTTGGTTAAATGTAAAAAAAAGAAGTGGTATGATTGTCAATGCGACAACTCTTCACAAGAGACCAAATAACACAAAAAATAACAACTATGGGTCACCGTACGGCCTTAACAATGTACAAACCTATACTGCATTGTCATAAAAGGCCCCGAAATGACAATGTTAAACAATTCAAACGAGAAAACTAACCGCCTAAGTTTTTGAAATTTTAATAACTTTCTTAAATTATCCTGGATTTCTACATGTTCTACCAAACTTGGAAAGAGGCTTGTTTTGATCATAAGATAGTTTACAGAAGTAATTTTTGTAAAAACAAATCCTGTTTATTCGTATATTACTTATAAAATTTACATTTCATACCGTCTGCAGTTAAAGTTTTTAAATCATTCATTAGATTCATAAACCATCTTGAATATTTTCTAAACTTGGACAGAAGCTTCTTACAATCAAACGATATTGTATCTAGAGTAAAATGCGAGACAGCTATCCTGTATTCCATCGTCGTCGTCATTTGATCATTCATTTATGTTTCAACTCTTTTATAAATTTATAGATTTGATAACATACTGTATTAATTTTTAACAAGCATAATTTCTTTCATACATTTCATTTTATTTCATTAACTGCATATATATTTATGCATTCCCCTATCAGACTGGAAACATAGCAAAAACAGCAGAAGTAGGCAAGGATTTGAATAGTGCGATACATGAATAAACAAATTACTGGTAAGCGCAACTTCAACGAACCTACCATTTCATGTCGTTACAGTTTAAATTGCTTTCTAAAATATTAAAAAAAAAATATACGCAAAAAGTTTTATTTCAACACTTATATATTAATTTTGTTGAAACTGTTTCCATTTCATTTTTAGATTATTTAAGTGTTATAACATTTCGCATCTATCGACAATTAGTCATGATAAGCTATTATAGCTGTTGAACGCATTTCCGAATACCCAGCAGATTTGCTCCTGCTAAATATGTATAATTATGTTGATTTGATTATTTTCCAATCAAGCTGTTCCTAAACGTGATTGTCTAGTCAGTCGTCAGTAACGAAAGTGATAACGGTGACATTAACAAACCTTGTACCCGAAATGAATTTAAATCATCGTAAATGTTGTCTCGAATAAAGTATTGTTTAAATGTTAGAGGTATTATATATTACATTTTTATATAATATTGAGGATTTTGTTTGTGTTTTTTTGCTGTTACAGAAATAGTTTTACGGTCTTGACTTTTATATCACACTTTATTCAAATAAGAATCAGTTCAATGTTGACGTGATGTATATTTGGATCATTTATAGTCAAACAAAGAAGAAATGATTGCTTGCATGATATTATTATAAAACTCAAAGCATAAGTAAGCATTTACTTATACTGAAAAAGAACATAAATGTAATGCGCATAGGACGTTTATATCAGGGAATTGTACTGAGGTATACAATTCCCTCCTTTTATATTTGTTACAGCTATTGTGACATAGACACATTTGCATTATTGTTCAGTTCATCTACTAATATTCAAACCTGACATGCGATATAAAACATTTTCACTTGTCATTTTTTTTTTTGATATAGCATATAATTATACAACAGAACGGTTAAACGTAGAACGCAATCGTCCTTTATGAAATAACAACCAATAGTAAAAAAAAAGAAATAAAAAAGAAAGAAAACATGTAAACAAAGACATAATATATATGTAACACTCAGAAACGTGTCCTGCCCCCCCCCCCCCCAAACGTGTCCGATTCCCCCAAACGTGTCCACATCGATCGACGTCAGTGAACTGCAAATGTAAATTGTAAGCAAACATGTTCATCAAAACTGTACATATACCTGGTCAAAATGTCTCTTTCTCTGCGCATTAGAACTTTTATCTTCTCTCTTTATATGCATGAAACAATTGCAACTGGACAATACGCAATCTTAGGTCTAAAGTTAATTTATACACTAGAAATGTAAAATCATTAAAACTTGTATGTTCTCTCTAAATATGCATGAAATACTTGCAACTAGACAATACACAATCATCAGTTTAAAGTTAATTTATACAGTACAACTGTAAAAACATTAAAACTTGTGTGTTCTCTTTAAATGTGCATGAAATACTAGCAACTTGAAATATGCCATCAACAGTCTAAATCTAATTTATACACTAGAAATGTAAAATCATTAAAACTTGTATGTTCTCTCTAAATATGCATGAAATACTTGCAACTGGACAATACGCAATCAACAGTCTAAAGTTTATAGATACAGTACAAATTAAATTTGCAATTACGGTAATTAACAACCGGTGTGGATCACATAATAGTTATATTGATAAAATGAACCAGTGCTAGTAAAATACATTTTTATTGTACCATTCTTATCTGGTGTCTGTTTATATGAAATCAGAAATATATTATATCACCTTTAACAGTGTGAAATGTGCCTCGTCTAGGACACTTATCTATTTGTATTACTACACCCCTTCTCAAGAAACTGCTACTGAAAAAATAGCAGTCCCTTTTTTCATAGCAGGATTGATTTTTGTAATCAACGACATCTCCTTTATTCTACTATTTGTAGCTGGTCATATCGTCCATGCAGAGAGTTTGTACTAAACAAATTAACAGGATACATTTGTTCACTATCAAAGTACTGTATGATACCAGTGTTGAAAAATGTAGACTGGCTCACGGTACTGATAACACATTTGTAGAACCTATCTACCTTATATGTATTGTTAACATGATGTCGTTCAAAAAATGCATGAAATAGTTGGCACTGGTCGTTATGTTCTTGATCGTGTGAGCTTTTAAAATATCAGAACTGTGGAAAAAATGGAATTAAATTTTGCTGAATGATCAACAATATATAAAAACTGGCAGTGAACAAACTAATGCTAATAAATGGCTACTTCATCAACTGTTTCTCCCTTTATAGAATTGCCGTAAACGTTATCGATTTCATTTAGGACATACATGTATTAACGATAAAAGACAATGGACACGTTTGGGGAAAATAGACACGTTTAAGGGAATCGGACACGTTATGGGGGGGAAGACACGTTTGGGTGTGTTACATTTTGTAACGCCTCTGGTATATCATTACGAAGCTCATGTTTATAAATGTGTGTGTATTTACTTGTTTAATACTAGATACAAATCAACCCTGGTAGCAGGCCTTTAAAAGTCTTTCACTGGTAATCGTGAAACATGCAATGGTAACTTGCAAACCTTGGTAGCTGGACTGAGTAGCCTAAGACACTGGTTTCTTATTCATTTCAAGATAAAATATAACAAAAACAGTTATAAGTTTAAACAATGACTACTAGTATTTACAGCTATTACATTAATGCTAGCAAGACAAATCTTTGTTTGGCTTGCTTGCTTTGCTTGTATCAATGTTTGCTCAAGCATGGCAATTAAGATAGGCGGGGCTTCAGATTGTACACATCATACTTAAATTTTATTGGACGAAGAACCAAATAGCTATTCGAACACACCGGCCTACTCTGATATTGTGATTCATTATACATAGGTATATCATTTGACCCATATATTTCATCTTTTAGTACTGTGCTTTTTTTATGTTATAAAGTCAACCTGTAGCTTTGCTATATGAAAATGATAGAATCTGAAGCGAGATGATGTATCAAATATTCTTGCTTTGTGCGTTTTCAAGACAAAATATTCACCTCAAACACACCCTAAAATAAGAAGGTGCACTCGATTTTCTAATATAATAAAAGGGATAAATTAAGTAGGGAGAAATGACTTAATTCATCCCTTTTATTTATTATGTCCATTGTAATTGAATATTGCGCACTTTGGATTAATTTTTGCTTGTAAACCTTCAAACTGATTATTTTTATTATGTTGGATGAAGAAAATTCATAACCTTCGATTTTTTTTTAAATTACGACGGACGGAGAACATTTCAATCTATAAGTTCAGTTATTTCCATGTCTGTCCTTCAAATATGTGACTTAAGAAAAAAAATACAAAAATTGGTTACAATCGTAACTAAAAGAGAAAATCGAGTGCACCTTCTTATGTTAGTGTGTGTTTGAGGTGAATTATTTGTCTTGAAAACGTACAAATCAATACATCATCTCGCTTCAGATTCTATCATTTTTATATAGCAAAGCTACAGGTTGACTTTAAAACATAAAACAATCACAGTACTAAAAGATGAAATATATATGTCAAATGAAATACCTATGCAATGAATCACAAAATCAGAGTAGGTGTGTTCGAATAGCTATTTTGTTTTACTACAAGTACTTGACGGCAGTCTTTTAAGATGGATGATGAAAATGCATATCTTCGAGGAAAAAAAATGCATTTTTTTGGCTGCCATTTCTACTATTGCACTTTATATTTGTACTGTGATGTTTTAAAATTTAGTGTCCTTAACCTCAAACATAACGTCCAATAAAATTAAGGTATGATGTAAACAAGCTGAAGCCCCGCCTATCTTAATTGACATGCTTGAGCAAACATTGATACAAGCAAAGCAAGCAAGCCAAACAAAGATTTGTCTTGCTAGCATTAATGTAATAGCTGTAATAAGTCATAAATCAATATATATATGTTGTAAATAAATATCCCAAAGCAAAAACGGTTCAGAGACCCCCCTTGGGCGTTAATCGTCGTGCGTAAACATTGGAAAGTTAGTTTTACTATTTATAGTATTATAGTAAATAATATAGGTCACTTGTCAGGTCGTAATTATCATAAAAATCTGGGTTATCATTAACCTGGTAATGGTTCACAAGTGGTATAGACTCTGGTAATGGTATATCTATCAAAATGGTCAGGGTAAATGTGAGCTCTAGAATCGTCTGCTACACCCGTTTAGATCGTCCGGAAGTCTGCGGACACAGAAAGTGTGTCCGTTTCTATAACGATAAGTGTGTCCGTAAAATTGATGTAGCGATTGGTTGTAATTCTAAATATACATAATACCGGGTTCTGGAAACTAGGTTATCTCTGTCCATTCCGATTGGTCCTTAAAACTGGAATTTCCCACGGCAATAATATAAAAGATGGCGCAAAAACAAATAGGAATACACAACTGTCGAGGGAAAAGGGGAGATATGGGCTTATCAAGAATAACCCTTAGTGGGAACGTACCCTGGTTACAATATAGACCCTTAACGTGATAGAATAAAACAGGTGAGCCAAAGGGAAAAGCGATATACAGGTCAAACTAAAGCTGGGATCATGTCAAAGTACCCCCCTGGTTAAACAGTGAGAACGAACCCTGTCCTATCAATATTTCCCATAAACAATAATATAGTACATACAATACAATACGGCCGCGATACCTGAAATATAAAGTGTTCATATGAATAGTACTTCCGTTCATAGTACATGTAATATAACAGTGCAGCTCAGAGTAGTGTAACATGTGTAACGCGAAAATGAAAATGAAAGTAGAAATGAACTCTCTGAGCAACACAAGAAAAGAATGAAACATGATACATATAAACCTTTCATCCTTAACTCCTACCCTTAGGCATAACAATATAATTCATAGATTACAGAAGCTAGTTATCAATGAGAAAGAAATCCAGTTTATTAACATATATTTATAACTAAGAGCGTTAAGGTTTGATTGATGTACGCACTCGTGGTATAGTGGTTTCGTGCATAGACTGTAGACAGTAATGATTGACGATGAAAATACGTACGAGTTCGAAACCTTCCTATGACCCTTGTCTTTTAAAAGGATAAAATATCGTCAGAGAAAAGTTAAACATGATAATATACGTAATATAAAGTTAACACAGGTGTCACTAGATTCAACAATAACCAGATGTCAGAATATAATTGAAAATGAAAATGGGGAATGTGTCAAAGTGACAACAACCTGATCAATTATCAACAAAAAAAGACCACCGATGGATAAAAATGGGTTTACTGTTGTGTTGTTATCCATGTAGAACTATTCAAAACACAAAGGGTCTTCTGCCTCTAAATTGTTATCTATATTTAACTTTTTTACTCCATATTTTTGGGTGTCTAATTCACTTCAACTACGTTCTTGATTGTGCCTTTTAACTATTTGATTCGCGCACCCTGGTGAGTCTTATGTAGACGAAACGCGCATCTGCTATACTCAACACTATATGCCTGGTATAAAGTAAAATAACAAAAATTCCGAACTCAGCGGAATTCAAAACGGAAAGTCCATAATCAAATGGCAAAATGAAAAGTTCAAACACATCAAACAAATGGATAACAACTGTCATATTCCTGACTTGATACAGGCATTTTCTTATGTAGAAAATGGAGGATTAAATCTGGTTTTATAGCTAGCTAAATCTATCACGTGTATGACATTCGCATTAAATTTAATATTTATGTTGTTTTTTTTTTATTTCAACTGAAAAACATTATATCTTTAAAACGGAAACTGTTAAAAAAAAAAGCATAATAAATCTCAATTGAGTGAATTTTATTTTTGATAATTATTCCTTTCTGGATTTGAAACAAAATATTATCGGAAGAGTTTAACATTGATTTCTTTTCTACATAGGAAAATGCCAGTACCAAATATGGAATATGCAGTTGTTATTCATTCGTTTGCTGTGTTTAAGCATGTCCCATTGTATAGGGACTTTTCGTTTAGAATTTTCCTGGAGTTTGGTATTTTTGCTATTTTACCTTTTTTTTTTGCTTATACCAAAAAATTGAAAACAACATGTTAAATAATTTCATGCGTCCGAAAAGCTTTACTAGGTTTACCTTCATCAGGAACGCTCAAAGCCAAACATTTGAAATCCGAGGGATGAATAAGTACCGAAACAGTTGAAGAGCTATATAACAAAAACACCTAAAATAAATAGCCAAATTCACCTAAGGTCAAGTTTGCCTGAGGGAGTTGAAACCTTAGTTTCTTTATTATTTCAAAATTTATTAACGGACAATTTAGAAAGGTTTGTTATAAATCATGTCAGTACCAAAATACTGACTACTGAGCTGATGATACTTTCGGGGACTGATAGTCCACCAGCAGATGTATCGACCAAGTGATGTAAAAAATTGAAAACAACACGTTAAATAATTTCATGCGTCTGAAGCGCTTTTCTGGATTTACCTTCATCAGGAACGCTCAAGCCAAACATTTGAAATCCGAGATAGTTTTATTCAAACATAATGTAATTGAACTTTTGCTGACTGTATACATGTTTTCCACATCCCGTACACAATTTCATTTAAGTAGGTAACTGCTACTCATGTCTAGCATATAATTTCGCGTTTTGGTGGGGTTCGTGTTTCTCAGTCAATAGTTGTCAATGTTTAAGTGTTGAGTACTACTGTTTGTCATGTTGGTCTTACTTTTCTAGCCATGGCGTTGTCAGTTTATTTACTACTTATGAGTTTGAGTGTCCACTTGGTATCGCTCGCCTGTCTTTAAAGTATAATTCTAAGATTAGTTCAAAAGTGGTTGTTATAGTAATTTGTAAACATTGATAGTTTTCAGATATTTTATTTTGTATTTGGAGACTTTAAGTCTAGAGTAAATGTGCTTTCCTTTGGTCGTTTTTACTACAAGTATTTTGAATTTCCTTTGTTTATGCTTTTCAACTTTGATTTGTAATTCCAACTGTTTTCTTTTGAGCGCCATTGATAAGTCTTGATATGTCAGACCACCATTCCACTCACCACAATTTAAAACATATATTAAAGAAGCTCTAATCGGTTAAGCAATACTGTTTTTGATGTCATTGTTTATTTGAACTAACAAACAGCAAGTTGGTACGTCATATAATATTTTACCTGCACAAGTCTCATCAGTCACGCTCGAATCAATAGTTGGAAAGCTGAATCTGATACGAAGTTGGAGGTTATTAAAAAACGAATTATCCAAAAAGCGGTGGGTGCTTGCTAATGCTAACAAGATGTATCCCTCGGTTGAATAATATAGAAATGAATAGATTGATACGTTTTTGAAACCAATTGGTCGATACAACTGATGGCAGATATTTTGTTCTATGGAGTATCACTAGCCTACTTATAAGAACATATATACTGTGAGCCAAGGCTGTGGATTTAAGGACGTACTTTGACATATAATTGTTAACTTTTATACCTTGCGACTAAGATTGAGAGTAGTCTCATTGGCACTAATACCATTTCTATTTTTTTTATATTGACATGAAATATCATTTATACGGTGATTTTAGGAGACTGTTCATAAAACGAAAAAAAAAAACATTAAAAAACCTTGCAACAAGATATATTAATTGTCAAAATGTATATTTTGAAAAGTAAATTTTGTACAGTTAATGTTATTGCAAGTTTTTCTACTATCATACAACTTTTCTGTAACTTTAGATCTTTATTCCTCTGCAGTTTTGTGTTGATTTAGACTTCTAAATTTTTGTTTATGTCTCAGAGCACTTGATTTTGCCGTTGGTTTTGGTCCAAGGAAAATTTAAAAAGGAAAGTCCCCAATCAAATAGCAAAATCAAAAGTTCAAGCGCATCAAACGAATGGATAACAACTGTCATATTCCTGACTTTGAACAGGCATTTTCTTATGTAGAAAATGGTGGATTGAACCTGGTTTTATAGCTAACTAAACCTCTCACTTGTATGCCAGTCGCATCAAATTCCATTATATTGTCACCGATGGGTGAACAAAACAAACAGACATTATAGTACCTCCGAATATATTTATGGACCCATTTCCCATTTTATAACAGGAGATCTTAACATCGTTCAAGACCGAGAGTTAAAATCATTCTTCAGTAAAGGACCTAAATATCGTCCCCCGTCAATTATTAATTGGAATGAGTGTCGTAATATCATCCACGACTCACTCCATACTTACTGTATGAAATGGATAAAACGGGAAAAAGCTGACAAAAAATCTTTGGACTCTTTTTTTAATTCAGTAATGAAGATAGTTGATATACGTATTCAACATTTTAAAGAACATTTTATTATTAACAATAACCACAAAAAACCTATTTCTCGTATCAAACATAAAACAAAAGAACTAGCCATGAAATTTGTTTTTGTCCCGGCCGATAAAGCTGCTAATAACATTATTATTGTTTGACGTAAATTTTACATTGAGGTTCTGAAAAAAGAAATCACCAATTCACCAACATTCCAACTGACTCCATTTTCAGAAAACGACATCTGTAACAAACATAAACTTTTAGCTACCGCTTTACAAGCAGAGCCAAATGCAATGAAAGTCCCAACTATATACTGGCTTCCGAAGCTACAAAAAACACCTTACAAATATAGATTTATTTCGTCTTCAAGCCATTGTTCCACTACTAAATTGTCTATTCTTCTTACCAGCACACTTGGTACAATTAAAAATCTGATAATAAATTGTTCAAATAATGCCTTCGAAAATAGTGGAATTAATTACTTTTGGAGTGTCAAGAACTCGTTGGAAGTACTTGATAAATTGCATGCTTATATTGGTGATTTTGAATCTGTTCAAAGTTTTGATTTTTATACCCTATATACCTAATTGCCTCACATTCTCATAAAGAAGAAATTCACACACCTAATTAAATGGGCATTTAAAAAGTCAGAATGTGAATATATATGTTCAAACTCTTTTAGGTCATTTTTTAGTAGCAATAAACAAAAAAAACTATGTCAATTGGACATGCTTTGATACTATATATGCCCTTGAATTTTTACTAGATAACATTTTTGTTCGCTTTGGGAATTCCGTATATCGTCAGATTATCGGAATTCCAATGGGGACTAACTGTGCACCACTTATTGCGGACCTGCTTTTGTATTGCTATGAGTTACAATTTATGACAAAAAAAAAGCAAAGACCCATCGAAACAACATCTGATCAACAAATTTAATAATACTTTTAGATATTTGGATGATATTTTGGCTCTCAATAATGACAACTTCAGTATGTATATTAAAGAAATTTATCCTGCTGAACTTACTTTAAATAAAGCTAATACTAACAATGACCACTGTCCTTTCCTCGATCTTGATATCAATATCACTAACAGAAAGCTGAATACGAAAATTTATGATAAAAGAGATGATTTTTCATTTCCTATCGTTAATTATCCATTTTTAGATGGTGACGTTCCCTTGTCACCATCTTACGGTGTTTATATATCTCAACTTGTACGATTCGCTCGTGTATGTAACAGTGTTTTAGATTTTAACGAGAGAAATTTATGTATTACTGAAAAATTATTACACCAGGGTTTTCGATATCACAAACTAGTCAAAACATTTACTAAATTTTATCATCGGTATAAGGACATCATTCGTAAATATAGCTCAACATGCAGATTTCTTATACGTTCAGGTATTTCACATCCAATTTTTTATTTATAAAGCACAAAGGTGTCAGTATTCACCTCAAAAACTAACAAAACCTTTGAATAGACTTATTAAGAAGGGATATAGTTACGATACTGTTGTCAGGTCATTAAGAATTGCATATTTTGGCGTTAATATTGATTCACTTATAGGGTCTTTGCATCGGAACTAAACACATTTATTCAAAAACCAGTTGTTGGCATGACACGGGTTATGTTCTTCTCATATATGTTATGATGGTATGATACAAAACCCCTAACGGGAAGGATTGTGCCTGATGTTCATATGATGAAATCATAATCTTTCAGTCAGTTTAATTGAAGTCTAGAGCTGGCATGTCAGTTAACTGCTAGTAGTCTGTTGTTATTTATGTATTATTGTCATTTTGTTTATTTTCTTTGGTTACATCTTCTGACATCAGACTCGGACTTCTCTTGGACTGAATTTTAATGTGCGTAGTGTTATGCGTTTACTTTTCTACATTGGCTAGAGGTATAGGGGGAGGGTTGAGATCTCACAAACATGTTTAACCCCGCCGCATTTTCGCGCCTGTCCCAAGTCAGGAGCCTCTGGCCTTTGTTAGTCTTGTATTATTTTAATTTTAGTTTCTTGTGTACAATTTGGAAATTAGTATGGCGTTCATTATCACTGAACTAGTATATATTTGTTTAGGGGCCATCTGAAGGACGCCTCCGGGTGCGGGAATTTCTCGCTACATTGAAGACCTGTTTGTGACCTTCTGCTGTTGTTTTTTTCTATGGTCGGGTTGTTGTCTCTTTGGCACATTCCCCCTTTCCATTCTCAATTTTACAATAGGTAAAAATGTCAAAAAATAGGGGTACAGTAGTCAACATTGTGTTATCATCTTAATCACTATAAAACCAACAAATGTAACGAAGAAGCACAAAAAGGCATACATCAAATTTAACATCCTCATTTTGCTTATATTATACGATTTTATTTATCTATGTCAAATGCACCCATAAAGGATGGAGGTTTTTAAGTACTGGTGTAAAATTGCGCGTTTAATTTCGCACAGGTAGACATGAAATGATTTTGTCGTTCAAAGTATGACGGGATACATAGATACAGAGTTACGTCAAAAGGAAATCTCAAATAACAGACTTAACAGTAAAAGTAATATTAATAAAGACAAATAAAAGAATAATATATAACACGTTATTAAGATGATAAACAACGTCAGTACGCAAAATCTATACTTCAAGACCATCGTGTATTATTTGTGAAGCTGATACGGAATATTTATCAACAAGTTGTTGGTACCTTCCGGTGAACTTTTTTAGAAAAAGGACACGACTTTCTTTGACATACCCCTGGTTCATCAATTTTCTGCTCAGACAATGGTGACGTTTTACAAAGTCTGAGTAGGAGCTGCAAGCTCTTGAATACCGAATAAGTTCCATATGAAGGTTTAGCTGGTATATTGCTACTAAGGTGGGGGATATTGATAATTTCAAAATCAAAATCGTCTCGTTTGTCATAGATTCTGGTACTGAGATGACTGTGTATGTCAAATTCGAGGTATAAGTCTAAAAATGAAGCAGAGGAAGCCGTACGTGTCTGTTGTTTCTTTAATTTCTAGTTCTGGTGGATATATTAATGGAACCCAATCAGAAAAGTTCGGATTGTTAATGGAAAGAACATCATCAATATATCTGAAAATGAAATTAAATAACCTGGCTTCTTTGATCTTCTTGTTTTTGACAAGTGTCTGAAGGAACTCCGATTCATATTAAAATAAGAAGAGGTCAGCAAGGAGAGGCGCGCAGTTCGTCCCCATAGGAATGCCAACAATTTGTTGAAATAGTGTACCTCCAAATTCAACAAATATGTTGTCAATAAGAAACTCCAGCATACTGATCACTTGTTCCTCTGTGTAGCATGTTTTACCCTTTTGTTCACTATTAACAAAACACGCCTTATGGTATCCCAAAGTAATAAATTTATAGCTTATACTACCATTTTTATGATGAAAAGCATTGTGGATTATTTCTTTCAGACGGTTTTTCAATTTCACATGGGGAATGGTGGTATACAAGGTTGAAAAATAAAAAGTTTTGATAGAACTCATTTCAGAAAAAGACCGAAATTTAAAATGATCCAGGAGTTTTTTAAAGTTTTTAAGAATTCACAAATGGTTAATACCACTACGCGAGTAAACAGTTTCACAATATCTCTGAAGACCCTCTTTCACTGCGGACAGAAATTTAGTCGATATAATGGACAATTCTTTAGTGGAACATGCAGATGAGCCGGCAATGTACCGTTGTTTGTACGGAGTTTAGTTATCCAATACAAACTAGGTAAGTCCTCCGATTTGTTGTTCAGTGCAATGTTCATTGAAGCCATGAAGGACTTATGATGCGCCAAAATCTCATCCTTGTCAAATGATATGTTTTTGTATGTGGGATTACCTGAGTGCTCATTTATTCCTAATTCTTTTACAAGACACTCGTAGTAATACGGTTTACATACAAAGACAATATTATTTGAAGTTTGTCCGCAGGGACAACAACATACTTATCTTGAAGAGATGATAGACATTCTACAGCCTCTTTGTCTCTGAAAACGGACTTTGGTCGATCATTCACACAGTTTTTCAACTTATGAATGCGACGTTTTATCAGAGACTTGATTGTTTTGACCCATTCTGACAAAGTGTCCAGTTGAAATTCTTCTCGTTTAGCCCATGCTCTGGCGTAGTCCTCAATGGAAGCCAAAATTATTTTGAAGTTATGGTTCCATTAGATGTGTTGGGGTTCTCCAAACTTAGGACCATGAGAAAGCATGAATTATCGCTGTAATCCTTGATGAAATTTTGTATTAACATCTTCAGATTACAAACGAAAAGATCTTTTCAGGCTGACTGTATTAAGGACGTGTATCGATTAAACCCACGAACCACGTGACAAGTCTGTTAAATAAGAGTTATATAACTAGTTTATTCAGTTTTATGTTAAAAAGGGAATGATGAAAAACACTTTAATCAACCATGTTGATTTGTCTTCTACTGAGGAAGGATAGTGGAAGCACGCCGTATATGTTCTCTGATTTTTTATTATTATAGCATTTATAGAAAATGCATATTGCATTATTTTATTATTTAGATACAAACCTCTAAAGGAGAAAAGATTTTACAGATTAACAATTTTTCAGAGTGTCAGTAATGTGGGAACTTGTTTGGCAACAATATTGCACATTAGTCTATCAACTTTTAAGAACTTAACTGATTTTCCTTGCGTGTTAGTCATTACTTTTACAATTGCTATGATAGTTTGTCTGTTATTTCAAACTTTAATGATTTGTTTGGACAGACTTTTTACTGCCTTTGATCGTCATCATAATTTCTTTGCAAAGATCTTTGGTACAGAATCTATTTGTTTGATATACACAATGATAATTGTATATGTTTGGATTTTATATCTGTTGGCAATCTAAAAGCAAAAAGTTGTAGTCACTCTGATGTAATTGAAAACAACGAGAGTAAATTGATATTAGGGATTGATATATCTGTTTTGATTTTAACTCTACTAATATCTAGTTTTTATACAGTAGTGGTCGCTAAAATTATACAACGTCGTAGACAAGAACACACTGAGTCGTAATACGGCAACACGATTAAAACATTGCGGGATCACTCTAGGAATGATAGTATTAGTTTCATTTATGACAGTACTACCCGGAAGTGTATATTCATTTTTCATCCTATTCAATCCCGAGTCAGTTACAATTTCAATGAGACGTATAACAAGTTCATTTTACATAATTAAACCATTACTAGAACCTTTTATTTACCTGTTACGTATCTAAAAAAACACGATCCGTCGACACCTTCAATTTGACTGTTGCAGACGTAGACCTGTGCGTGTTACGTAGTGGTATTTGCAACTCCAAATAAAGATGCATATTATGAAATGCAACTCTTATAATCACAACACATATTTGAATGTTCTGCAGTTATCACATAACTAAGTAATCTGACAAGAAAAATTTGGCGGAGTTTTCTGAATGTTTGAAGATGAAGCTAACTCCCGGAAGTGCTTGACCGACATATACGGGCAGTTTCCTATGCACAGAACTAGTCACGAACGTATATGCAGTTCAGTGTTTCTGTTGTTTTTTTTTTTTGTTTTTTGTCTTTTAGATGATGTGTTTTCCTCGGTTCTAGTTTGTAACATAACTTAACATATTAAAAAGCTACTATTCAAACATTAAAGCTAATAGGATCTCCTACAATTCTGTACGGCAAATAGCTACATAGAAGTATATGTTACAAAGTAATACGAATACAATTTAAAGCATAATAAATCAAGAAAAATAATAATTCTTCTGTAAAACCCTGTATTAAGTGTCAGTATTGGATCTCCAACCCTTTTAATAATCCTCCAAAAACAATTGAAAGGACAGCTGCAAATACACTGAATTCATACCAAGTTTAACCAACACAAGATAAGAAAATATTGCTAGACTTCAGCATGACTCTGGTTGTGGTAAATGTAAAGGCCTGGAGTGTTTAATACCTTCTTAAAAACTCAAACCTCAATTTGACACATCTGTTAAGTTACTAAAAAAATATCCAAACCAGTAAATTAGTAATGTGACAATTTTTGTTGAGAGAGATACAAAATGTACAAGTAAGCAATATCTTAACAATTCATAGAAAGAGATAGGAAAATAATTCAATAAATCAACTAGAGATCCGACTCATGAAATAAAGAAAGACTGTCCTATCTGATACATCTGTATGTACTGGGTGCTGTGGAACTTAGAATGAAATTCAAAACAGTGTGGCTGTGGCCATTGATTGACACATTAAATTCATCCATTGACTGGGACAATTTAGGTGAACGTTTGTATGTAACGACCACTGCTCACTATGTACTTTTTAAAGACACTTAAACTATGGGGTCACCAAAGGTTCTCAACAGCTTAATAAAGTAATTCGAAAAATTAATCAGAAATAACACGATGTTTTGATTTATATCAATTATAAAAATCAAAACATAAAGGTTATCCCTGATTAATTTTTCGAATTATTTTATAATTAAAGGCGTTAAGAAACCTTTGGTGACCCCACAGTTTAAATGTCTATCGTAGGTACGTCGTGAACAGTGGTCGTTACAGACAAACGTTCACGTAAATTGTCCCAGTCAATGGATGAATTTAATGTGTCAATCAATGGCCACAGCCACACTGTTTTGAATTTCATTCTACATTAAGCGGTTACTTAAGGTTTGAACTAACAGTAATAAATTCCCTTGCGGTTATAGCAGAATAAACATCTGCAGTTGGGACCAAGCATCTGAAGCGATCCATCTAAAAACCAGAAATGGCTTCAGTCATAATGAAAAATTTGTACCAGATCAGTGATAATAAATGTCATACTAAACTCTAAACTAAAATAAAAGTTCATACCAAGCTAACATAGGCCAGAGGCCCCAGACTTGGAACAGATACTAAAATGCCGAGGGGTTAAACAAGTTTTTAAAATCTCAACCAAATGAAAAAGAAACAAACGCACAGCAATACGCACAGTAAAAATCACACAGTTTAAATAAGTCTGAGTCCAAATCAGAATAGGTAACAAATCAAACAAAACAAAATTTGAAAATGACGATATAACATAAATCAACAATCGAATACTAATAATTACCGACATGCCAGCTCCAGACCTCTGTTCGAAAAACTATGTCTTCATTATATGAAATATCTAGCACCATCCCATCATGGGGGTTTAATATCATATCATCATAAAATATATTAGAGGAACATAACCCTATCATACCTGTAACTGGTTTAAAAATAAAGGAGTTTTAGTCCGATGCAAAGACGTGCAAGTGAATCAATATTGAAGCCAAAATATGCCATAGCAGACAACAGTATCCCTTCTTTATATAAGTTTGCTTTTCTGTTTGTTAGTTTTTGAGGTAAAAGCTGACATTTGTCCGTTGTAACATGTGTAAAGTGTATTACCATAAAAGATTGGAAGGTCCATACCTGAATGTGTAAGATGTTTATGTAGAAGTGAAATTCTTATAATGTAAACACCCAAAAATACAAGGCAAGACGAACTGGATCAACTCAGGCAAACGCAAATTTAAACGAATGACTATGAGGACCCTATACTAGAGTCTAAATCCATGTAAACAGAAACAAACATTTAGTATAATATCAGCAACCACTCTCTCTCTCGCGCGTCTTGGGTTTGAACCAGGTTGCCCAAATGAAAACTTATTTCCATTAGAGGTCTAGGTGACTTGAAACTTGGATTATCACAAGAAGGCCTAGCTTATGCAAAGTAAAGATGGTTAAAGTTTCCTGTTAGGCCATCCACCAAGTTATAAAGGATGACCTGTGTTATACAAAAACACAAAACACAAACAAGTGCTTAACAACATCTAGGTACCCTCATAATTAAAAGCATAACATTTCAAATTAGTCCCAGCGTTCATGCTAACTGAAATTCAACCTGTACTATAATTTTCATTAATAAATAACAACCATAATTTGGAATCAACTGTAGCCAAGCAACAAGTAGGGCCAATGATTTTATGCAAATGAAAAGTTCCTCATAATGCTTCCAGCCTAAATTAACAAACTGGCACCTAAACGTACAGCGTACGATACTCATAAATTGAGCAACTCCTAAAATCTCCAAGGATGAAGATTACAATACATTCTAGTATATATATATAAATTAAAGCTGTTGTCGACACCTATAAATAATAAAGATTTTTAACTGGTGGAGCAGACTGCAAGACAAACTGTAAATAATTACTTAATTTGTACTAGTTTGCTAATATTACATGTATACATCTGTTTAATTGCGACTGACAAATTACACAAAACTTTGTAATAGTCTCATTTTAAAAGTGGGTTACAAGATAAAACCGTTTTTTCCCACACACATGAGACTGGTTGGTAGGGTTTGTGGCAAACAAAAATATTTGCAGTCTGTCCTAAAATAGTGATCAATAAATATACACTTCTATAAATTTTGTCCTTTAAATTGTGGTACTTTATTGCAACATCTGTATTCGTGCAGTACATGTACAGGCATATCTGATTTTTAATATTCAGATTATTAAACAAGATAAATAAAGTTATATAAATCGATAGCGTTCTCCATTCCAAATGTGATAATATACAAAACAACATTTAAAAGTTTCACATGTAAATATTTATATAATAATTATATATAATTGTAACCTCATATTTACGAATAGTTTTTATTTCTAACACATGATGCCGCATCCAAACTTTAGCCCATATAAATTTGTAAAAGTACCACATTCCGTCATATTTTGTGGATTTTAAGTTTAGAAACAGATATAAACATTACACAAATCTTTTCAATCTAACCCATAGGATTAGAAAAAGTTGTCTTAATCTTTATAAATATGTTTGTTATATGTTAGAATCACATGTACATGAGGGTGTTTAACTTAAAAGCAATATACTGCTTTTAATTAGTAAATCTGACGATTACCTGATAAATTCTCAACTGGAACATACTAATGCAGAGCTCTAGGGATTTGCATAAATAACGTCTGATGATGATCCAATATACAAATGCATGTGACCAAAGGAGTTGAGTTAGTGGCGTGATGAGTCGTGAATCCAGTCCAGTCTGGTGACCAATCTGTAAAAACTGGTGTGTCCTTGTTGTCCAAGTCTCTGGTCCAACTGTTACAACCCGTGGCCGTGTTCTGTGGCCGAGCAAGGTCACACTTTTCACTTTTTAACTGATCTTCCCAACATTGTGCTACAACTCAACACAAAGTAAATATTAGTTCCACCATGCTACATAGCATTGACATAACAAAATCAAATGACTGTTCAAAGAAACAATAACAATAAAAATATTACGTCTACATACCTGCCAAGTTTTCAAAATGCCCATGGGGGTTTTGCGTGCAAGATGGCTGCCATACTCCTAAAAAGCCTTCAAGGGGGCCTTCAAATACAGTGTAATGTTGTTTTTTGGCTTCTTCATACTTTTATAAGCCTCAATTCATTGTAAAATTGTGGACATAATTGCTCTTTACTGTTTACAAATTTCAATTTGGAAGCCTCCATGGGGGAAATCCCCCGCAAATAGTTACAGTTTGCAAGTATGCGTATACTCATACATGTAGTTGTGTCCATAATAGTTACAATAATTTAAAAAAAATAAATAATTCAAAATTAGTATATATACAGATTTATATATTTATTAAACTTAAATCCATAGTCAGTTGATAGTAACATAGTGTAATATTTGTATATAATTAAGTTATTACAACAATAATTCAAGCTGTGGCCTGTTGACATATGGCTAAATTCTTGATTTAACTGAACTATTCATATCATATCGACCTAGTCTAGGCTAGAGAGTAGTAGCAAATAAAAAATGTATACATGTCACTGTGATGAACTCTACTTTTTTTTAGTACACAAATGTGTAGGTACACGCAAAATTTATAGCAGGATATATTCCGATAAAGATATATGTTTGTTTAAATCCACCAGCAAGCTAACATTTAGCAATGACTTCTTTTGGCTACTGCTTCTTAACTCCGGGTATGGTCTCTGTTCAAGATTTCCAAGATTTTTGTTTATTTGTATCGAAAGTTGAACTTCCGGTTACAAATCTGGATCCTTCGGCCCAACGAGTACGTCCCTTTTACCTTCATATCCTTTCGTGGAATATTTGCTGTATAAGTGCTATGAAAGGTCTGGATACATAATTACCGATGTATACCCTTTTAAGGAAAATTTACTTTTAATTCGGAAGTTTTCGGGGAGTTCATCAGATAACACCTGCCCCATAGCATATAATCATTAAAGACATGTTACTAAACTGCATGATCGTTACAGCGCAAAATACAATTTGTTAGGCTTACCTAAACGGGCCATAGGTACTAGACTCAGCCTCAGTAGACGATCTGTCAATACTCAATTTCAATAGTATAAGATATGGGGAAAACGTAATATAAAAAAAATCAAAATAAAAACAAATTAAACTCGTCGTCATCGATATAAATATATCATGATATACACACGAATACATGCAACTAATTTGATGAAGAAATATACAATGACTGTTTAAAAGGTCCAAAAAGTATAGCCAAATCCGTGAAAGGAATCAGAGCTTTGCATGAGGGAGATACATTCCTTAATTTATAATGATTTCTAACATATTTTAACAGCAAATTTAAATAACACAAAAATCCGTATTGTCATGCCAGTACCGAAGTACTGGCTACTGGGCTTGTGATACCTTCGGGGACTAACAGTCCACCAGCAGAGGCATCGACCCAGTGGTAGTAATAACATTAACGGTACAAATTGTCCTGCACCAGATGCGCATTTCGACAAAACATGTCTCTTCAGTGATGGTCGTGGCCAAAATATTTGAAATCCAAAGCTTATATAAAAGATGAAGAGCTATAATCCAAAAAGTCCAAAAAGTATAGCCAAATCCGTGAAAGGAATCAGAGCTTTGCATGAGGGAGATACATTCCTTAATTTATAATGATTTCTAACATATTGTAACAGCAAATTTAAATAACACAAAAATCCGCATTTTCATGCCAGTACCCTCAGGGACTAACAGTCCACCAGCAGAGCCATCGACCCAGTGGTAGTAATAACATTAACGGCACCAATTTTTCTGCACCAGATGCGCATTTCGACAAAACATGTCTCTTAAAAATATCTTTATGTGTTGTATCTTTCTAGTCTATGATTCATTCTGGTTCAACCGTAATTGGAACAATATGATATAGAGGCATAGCAATTATAAATTGTTATGGAACTACAATTTCAATTCCTTCATGCACAGTTTATTTTAGATGGATTTGGCTATTATTTTGAGGTCTTTTTCGGTCATATTGCTCTTCAATCGGTTCTTATACATCTTTGGCTTCAAACTATTCGGCTTTGAGCGTTCCTGATGCAGGTAAATCAAGAAAAGCGCTTCGGATGCATGAACTTTAGAATGTGACGTTTTCATTATTATAACAAAAATAGATAAAGAATATAACACAAAAATACAAGTTGAAGTAACAAGTAAAAGAAATATAGTTATTAAAGAAAGATTAAACATGGTTTACAATCATGGCAATTTCAATAATAAGGGAAAATATCAGATTTATAGCTGTAAACCAGAAAATTCACCATTACATTTTATAATATTATTAAAGGTAGAAAGTGTTCTATGTTGCTCAATATAAAAAGTACCCTATAACTTGTCGTAAAAGATATCTTATGACAGGCTTTGTGACTACCTTGAGACGTTCCGAAAGATACGTCTTAGACTACAAACCAATGCTCTTCTCAGACAGTTTTTAGAAGAATTGTCGTAAGTCTATCATAATTTATCTTTATGCTCTTTTTAAAGCTTTTCATTTTTCTTCTATATACTATCAATAAATGAATTTAAGACAGACAGTTAGAAACCAGAAACATACTATGTATAACCATGCCAGAGTCTGAGCTTGATTTGCTATATGATATAAAAACTAAACTGACAAAAAAAGGTCATTTATTCAAAATCATAAAATGCAAAATATACATTTTGCAAATAAAACATGTGACAGAAAAGTTCATATTTAATATGAAATAATAATACATAATTAATACGAAATTACATCAACTAATATCATATCAATTGAATAAATGACAAAGAATAGCAAAGGTGGGGAGAAAAATCTGCCCCATAAATAAACCTATATACATATCTACTTCAAAAGATAACACCAAGGGAGATATGTGGGTGGGAATTTTGAACAAATTGTTTGATAAGAATCACAAGTTAACACATCAAATGCTGATGATAAAAGGAAGTGACCATAATGTACTTACACGTGAACTCGTGCTGACCCGCAAGATCATTGACCAATAAGAAAGATGAATTCCAATTATGGCAAACTTTCTGGTTTTCTTCTTCTTCTATAGTCGTTATAATCATTTGAAAAACAGACGCATCATTGGTCATAAGTGACATTTCTCTGCATTATCTAATTTCAACAATTTATCGTTTAATTAAGTAGGACACTCTGACCCATTGACCAGACTAGAGACATCATACATTTAGAGTATTAATAGCTCACTCTTTTAGTTAAGTCGGTTATTAATAACATAGATGTAATACATCAATGGTAATAACCAATTAATACAGAATTATCTTCTCTGCTGTCTTAAATAATTTTATTCCGCTTAATTTTCAATTAGCAAATAAAATTGGTTATTATATAATGATGCGTCTGTTTTTCAAATGATTATAACGACTATAGAACCATAATGAATACTTCTTAGTGGGATAATTTAAAGTATTTTTGTTACAATGCGATTGAGAAAGTTGTGCTTTGAAGCTTAAATGATTTACATATGAAGGATGGTATGTTGAAATTCCACAATTCACAAAAATCCTTGGTCTGCAAAATCCATTCATCCTTTGACCAGTTATTGTCCAAAAGTTCAGTTTCTTTCAGAGGTAGGTGTTATAGAATATGTCAACCAAATGTAACAACAACGTGTCTTTACCGAGTTTGGCCATACACTGTGATTCATAGCGATACAGGAAAAATCTGCTATTAAAGGGGCGCAATTAGTAACCATAGGAATACCTACTACCTGTTTCCAGATAAACATAGTACAATGTAGTTGATCTAGAAATAAATTATTGTAGTTTACTGATGTCAGTTACAAAATAATAGAATAAATACTTCATAAATTTGTTGTTTTCAAAGCACTTTTTTGTAAAAACCCTTCATTAGGAATACTCAAAACCAAATATTAAAGGCAAAGTATGTGTAAATACTTGAGAGTGGCTATATGATCTAAATTTGCCTGAGGAAGTTTGAACCTTGGTTTCTTAATAATGTATGTATTATCAACAGAAAAAGTTTCGTCAGACAAGGGATATTTTCGAAGCTTAGTGAACTATGTAATGTTTGAAACAATAAATCTACTTATCTTAAGCTCCTCTGTACCACGTTAACGAATACTATTGAACAATCCCTTTTTTTATTAGTCATGTACATACCATTGTCCCAAAGCAGGTTCAAAATTAATTCACAATAAACGGTTGGTAAGACTAACCAGTCTCATGTTCACTTAGTGGAGTGCCTTCGATCAGTCTTGTGTATATGAAACGTTCGTTTATCGTACTTAGCTTGGCATCTTTGATTAGTTTTTACAACCACTTGGTAAATACCACTGCTGGCAGTTGTTTTGTCCCCTTGGGTATCACCAGATTATTAATCAGCACATCTATACTTACATGACATTAACACGGTAATTTTTTGTGATTAATAGAATTTTAAAAACATTAAAAACATCTTGGAACAAAAGATATTAATTGTCAAAACGTACATTTGGTGAAGAAAATTTGGTACAATGTTATTGGAAGTTTTTCTACTTCAGATGTAGATGAATTTAACCAGATTTTGCACAACTTTATGGAGCTTTGGGGTTTCAATATTCAGCAACTTCGTATTGATTGTGACTTCCAATATTTTGATTTGAGTTCCACTGATCAGACCAGTCTAAGGCGAAACTGAGCTACTTACTATAAGTTGTAAGCTTTTTATCCTTGATGATATTTTATTTTAGCAGCTGCAGAAAAGTATAAACCATGCTGATAGTTTAATATCGTTAACTTTATTTCTATCATTTTTGTTTCATGAATATCTAAGAAAGCAGGTATATCGATTTTAATCCACGAACCACGTGATATGTCTGTTAAATAGGAGTGATATAACTGTTAATGCAGTTTTATTTTAGGGAGTAAATAATGGAAAACACTAGTATTAACTACGTTAATTTGTCTCTTATTGAGGAAGGAGAAATGGAAGCAGGAAGTATATGGTCACTGATATTTAGTAGTCTAGTACTTCTAGAGAATTCATGTTGTGTTATTGTATTATTTAGGTACAACACCCTAAATGAGAACAGATTTTACGCTATAACAATGTTTCAGAGCGTCAGTAATGTGGGAACATGTTTGGCAGCAATAATACGCATTAGCCTATCAACTTCTAAGAACTTAACTGGTTTGCCGTGCGTGTTAGTCGTTACCTTTACAATTGCTATGATCATTTGTTCGTTATTTCAAACTTTAATTATTTGTCTTGACAGACTTTTCACTGCATTTGATCGTCAACATAATTTCTTTATAAAAATATGTGGTACAGGACCGATTTGTTTGATATACACAACAATAATTGTATATGTTGGGATTTTTTTCCTGATTTTTGGAAATCGAAAAGCAAATGAATGTAATCATTCTGATTTAATTGGAAACAACGAAAGTAAATTGATATTAGGGATTGATATTCCTGTTTTGATTTTAACTCTGTTGATATCAATTCTTTATACAGCAGTTGTAGCTAAAATTATCCAACGGCATACACAAGTACACCCACTGAGTGGTAATACGGCAACAAGATTAAAGCACTGTGGAATCACTCTTGGGATGATAATATTAGTTTCATTTATAGCTATTTTACCCGGGAGTGTATATTCGTTTTTCATCCTGTTCAATCCCGAGTCTGTTACAGTTTCATTTAGACGTATTACGAATTCTTTGTACCTAACTAAACCATTACTAGAACCTTTCATTTACGTTTTACGTATTAAAACATTCCGTCGATTCCTTCAATCTGACTGTTGCAGAAGTATACTTGTGCGGGATGCGGTAGTGGTATTTGAGGCTCGAAATAACGTTGCAAATAATTGACCATAAATACTTTTATCATAACACGTGTGTAAATATTCTACGGTTATCACAGAACTGAGCAACAATGAGACAAAATCGACTGAGTTTTCAGAATATTACGGGATGCACTTAACTGTTGAGTTTGCTTGACCGACTTTTACGGACAATCTCTGTTACGAGTATATACGACTGCGTTTAGACAATTAAAGACCATTCCAGATAAGTGGGGATAGAAATCTGACTATTTTTACTTTTTGTTTCGCAGCGCAACTTATTTCAAACGGGAACAATAATCAGTGACCGCGGCACTACAGACTTGAACAATTCTCACTGGAACAAAAGGTTATGTCAAACTAATCTAATTCTTATACAGTAAAATGTATTCACTGTTTACTCTCATGTCTGCATCTTTAAACAAAAATATGAAAAAAGGATAAAAAGATAAAAGAAATACAGATAAGTGACAACTATTTATTTTCTTACATTTCGATATCATTATGTTAAAGATTTTGATCTTTGTTCTTATTGTGTATGTTGTTTTATGTTATAATAAAATTATAAAATTAATCTTTTTTTAAACCTTTGCCACGTTCGAGTGTCTCAAATGGTTGTTTTAATATACTTTTAGTCTGTTTTCTTCAATTCTCAAGGCCATTTTTCTATATTCACTATTTTCGGAACATTTTGTTCTATTCTTTTTATAATAGCCAGCAAAGTCGCGTGCATATTCGCTTGAATTATTGTGATTGGTCTCCTAATCGAGTACAATGACATAAATTGGTTATATGATAATTTGTGAAAGCAAAACAAACGGAATTAAGTGATGAAAAATGAAAAAAATAGCATTGTAAGAACTCCACGATTCAAGCATTTTATAGTAAGAAAACAAATGCACTTTGAGCATCTTGTTCGTAGTTTCAAGCATGGATTGAATGATGGAATAAGTATTCTTATCTAAATGTATTTTCCCCTTATTTATGTTATTTTTACTTCTCATATCTTCAAAATGAAAACAATCTTATTAATCTATAACGAAGAATATGTATTCTAAGTTTGTTCTTTTTTTCTTTTTTTTTTTTTTTGCTTTACACATTTTTTTCTACAAAACTAGAAAAATCCCTAATTGTAAGCCTCAACTTAAATACACTCATTATATATAGGTAACCTAGGTTTTATTAAGTGATTTTTTTAAAGAACTCACCAAGATCTTTAATACATTTCAAAGTTAAAAAATTACAATAAATCGTGATACAGTATTGCATCCACTTAAAACTTCGGTAACTTACTGTTGGCTTTAAACTGCATTAAAAAAGAAATAACAGAAATGTGTTTGAAGAGTTCACACCGTCAATTTGTGATTTGACGTTAGTAACTCTTCAATCAAAGTACGGTTATACGTAATGAATAGAAACTGGGCCGTGAATCTAAAAACAAAAAGGAATGCATTTGTTTCGAGCTTGTTTAACTACATTTGAATATAGAAATTGATACAGGTAAAATGCAGCGTTTATACTTCAAGTGATACTATCAATGGTTTGTTGATAATTCAAATTAAAAAAAAAATACACGATTCATGCATTAAAAGTGTCACGAAAAGGAATCATTTTACATTATATTCAGCTAGGATTCTACTTCGTCTAAATTATCACCCCCATTACGCCACCTATGTTTTTTCAATCACGAAAATGGAAGCAAATGTAGTAATGACGCGCTGTCATTTTAGATCTTGAAAACCGAAAAATTTATCCATATAGCATCTTTACCTTTCTTACACAACAGTTGTATTTTAAAAGGCAAATGTGGCTATCAGCTATAAAGAATCATGCAATGTACTTTTATGCCTTTTGTCAACTAAAACCATTCTAATTTAATATTTCATGGAAGTGCAGACTAAAAATTTTCAGAAGACGAATAACCCTAGAAAATACACACAATAATTTTTTTTAAAGTTATGCATTTTTAAGATCCATTTGTAAAGTCTGTCGTCAAGGGTTTTCAGTAAAAAGTTAAGGGGGTGTTTCATTTAAAGAATAATAAATATGAATAATTTGCAATTAAAAAATAAGTAAGAAGTACACTTCAAATTTTACATGTGTAGTAGCACGAAGCTTTTTTCGTTTTGTTATTCAATCACACCTACTCTGTTGTTATGACTCATTATAGGTATTTTTTGGCCCATATACTTTATTTCTCGGTAATGTGCATTTTAAGTATGGATGTATGAAATATTTTTGCTTCATACGTTTTCAAGGCAGAACATAGAACTTAAACACGCCTGAACATAAAAAGGTGTACCCGACTCTATTTTCTATGAGATTGTTGAAAATTTTTATTATGTTTTCTCTTAACAAAGTGCTGCCGGGGGGCAACGATGCAAATAAATGATTTAAAAGATCAATACTTTATTATATTCGGATTTTGTTTTCCGGTGGAATTTATGCTTATGTACCAGAATGATCCACATGTATTTGCACCTAATATTATGGACTGTTCTGTGAATATTTGTTTTTAATTGAAAAGTTTATAAATATCTCCAAACTCCATACTATAGTTAAACACGTATATAAGAAGCAAATAATCCTAAATTATGTACCTACATTTAACTTTTACAGCCTATAGAAACAGATGTAAACAATTCAAATATATCAACTTGTCCATTTATACCTTCTCTAATAAAGAGTTCCATTTTTTTTTATGATTTCAACTTGATATCAACATGTATGTATATATTTCTAATTTCTATTTTTTGGATTTATTTTTGCCAAAAACAATGTTTTTTTTTAATTGTTTGCAATTTACAGGGGTTTGACGACGGTTTCGTTTTTGCGTCAAAAATAAATTAGGTCTAATTGTTGTCACAAGAAAATATAAAAGGCTAAATGTCTTTCAATCTGATGATTAATGTGTTCTATTGATGCTTGTTTACTCTTAATAATGATATTAGTTTATCATTGATGATTAATATTTATTGAAATATCATTGATATATTCATTTCTATAAATCAGCTATCATACATGTTGAATTATTCAAAACACTACGGTTTGTGTACCAACACAATTGTACATAAACTAAAGTATGGAACGCCATGACTGTTGAACGAACGAACCGAAGATAATACCGATGCTTTTACTGAACATAATGAATAATCTACTGAATATAAAGAAAGAGGGACTACTGAAGGTATTACATCGTGTACTGCAAAAAATATTGAATTTACTGAACATAATGTCGAAAGTACTGAACATAATGAAAATGTACTGAATATAACGTCAGAAGTACCGAACATAATTTGAATACCACTGCATATAATAATGAAACTACTGAACATAATAACCAAAGCACCGAATATAATGTAAAAACTACTAAACATGATGTAATAACTATCGAACATAATGTAATAACTACTGAACATAATAGGATATCTACAGAACATAATGGACATACTACTGAACATAATGCATAAAGCACCGAACATATTAAACAATCAACATCTAAAGACAGTCATGGCGTTCCATATGTGTGCATTAATTTCGTAAGTGTATGGAGTTGAATATAGAAATGTGTACATTGAGGTTCTCGAAGGATATTTTGGATTACCAAATATGAAAATATATTGCATAATCATAAGACAAACTGATTCTTAGTTAATCGTGGATTATACAATTAATCCTATCTATTCCCCGAATCTCGAACTTTAAAATTCTGTAATTTACTGGTATCATTGTAAGAATCTATATGTTTATCTCAAGATGAATATATTTATTTTAAACGAGTTGTTGCATATAATATGTATCTTTTTGAAATTGAATTAAAGATCTTACCAAAACTAGAAGTCTGTTTCATATCTGTACCTTTTTCTTATTGACAATGGCACAATGGTCGACTTCAAGCAAAGGTCTATAAAAGAGAGACGAAATTTTAAAATTAAAACTTTTTTTTTCACAAAGGATACAAGTATACAAAACTGTTACCGGTATAACAACACAAAGAACAACACTTAACATGGTCCTTACAAACAACGGTATATTGCTGGGTCTTCCAAGTGCTCCACGAAACCTCTTTCTATATTATTAACATCTGTTTTATCAGCAATCAAAGACGGGCTTCAAAGTTATTGTGAAACTGCCTATTCAAGAGGTGGCTTGAATCAGATGTGGATACTTTAATATTCCAAAGATCTTTTAGAGAACATACAATCTAACTCTCTTTCATCTTGTAAAAGTATTAAAACATTCGACTTTTCTACACTATACACAAGTATTCCACATTCCAAACTAAAAGACAAATTGAAAGAGTTTGTATTACTTTGTTTCATAAAAAAGAATGGCCAACGTAGATACAAGTATCTTGTCTTAGGGAGGGATAAATCCTACTTTGTAAAGGATCACTCTGATTCAAACAAAAAATTCTCTGACACTGACATTATCAAGATGCTTGATTTCTTGATTGACAACATATTTGTTAGTTCGAAGGACGTATTTTTCAACAGACTGTCGACATTCCAATGGGAACAACTTGTGCCCCTCTTCTTGCCGACCTGTTTCTTTATTATTATGAGGCTGACTTCATACAGTTACTTCTTAGGAAGAAAGATAAGAAGATATCAATATCCTTTAACTCTACTTTCCGCTAAATAGATGTTGTTCTTTCACTAAATAATGCAAATTCTGACAAGAATAATTATCAAGGTGAAGTTTCTATCCCATCGAACTAGAGATAAAGGATACTACAGATACAGTTAAGTCTGCCTCATATCTTGACTTACATCTAGAAATTGACAATGAGGGTCGGTTGAAAACAAAACTTTACGACAAAAGAGATGATTTCAACTTTCGAATTGTGAACTTTCCATTTCTTATTAGCAACATTCCAGCAGCACCTGCATACGGGGTATATATCTCCCAATTGATAAGATATTCCCGTGCTTGCATGTCCTACCATGATTTTCTTGATATAGGGTTGCTGCTCACAAGGAAGCTATTAAACCAAGAGTTCCAAATGGTGAAGTTGAAATCATCCCTTCGTAAATTTTACGGATGCCATCACGAGTTGGTTGACCGTTATGGAATAACCGTTTCACAAATGATATCGGATATCTCCTTTCCTTTCATGAATGTGACCTACCGAATAAGACTATTTACTGGATTTGTTATCACATAATCAACACGACGGGTGCCACATGTGGAGCAGGATCTGCCTACCCTTCCGGAGCAACTGAGATTACCCCTAGTTTTTGGTGGGGTTCGTGTTGCTTATTCTTTGGTTTTCTATGTTGTGTCATGTGTACTATTGTTTGTCTGTTTGTCTTTTTTAATTTTTAGACATGTATGTATGTATGTATGTTATGTATCTTCCTCCTTTAGTAGGAGCACCACCATGGATTATGGTGTAAAAAGGCAGACATATCACACTGTATCGGTACAGATTTAATGTGAGCATTTGCCTATCCAGTTTCCCAGCCTTGCCGTGACGGGTCTTACTACCAGAAAGTTAACCTTCCCCAAACAATAAGCACTCACCTAATTCGCTCATCCTCAAAAATATAAAAAATGCATAATATAAAAAAACTTTATATACAAAATAAAGGATAAGGTCATCCCAGATGTCGCTTGGCGTTGTCAGTTTATTTTCAATATATGAGTTTGACTGTCCCTCTATTATCTTTCGGCCCTCTTTTTTAACAAGTAAGAACGAACAACACGAACCCTTTTAAAAAATTCCGTTGTGTTGCTCATGTAAATAAAAAGCCGATGATAAGTCTAAGTCGGTAAAAGAGGGACGAAAGATACCAAAGGGACAGTCAAACTCATAAATCTAAAACAAACTGACAACGTCATTGCTAAAAATGAAAAAGACAAACAAACAACACCACACATGACACATCATAGAAAACTAAAGAATTAACAACACGAACCCCACCAAAAAACTACGGGTGATCTCAGGTGCTCCGGAAGGGTAAACAGATCCTGCTCCACATGTGGTACCCGTCAGTTAAGACATTTGGCATATTTCATACGTGACGGTTTTAGTCTCCCAATTGTCAATGTTCCATATCTAAGTAGTATCATACCCTTTTCCAATAAAATACTGACGAAATGAGAATTTATGCTATAAATATTGTTCAGAACTTCTGGTTACGCATGAAAAACAACTTCATACATGTACGAAGTGTATATACACTGCAGCAAGTACGTGTATTGTAATATTGTAACCTTCGTGAGATGTTCATTTCCTACCTTTCATCATCGATTAGTGCTAAATAACAAATCTAGAGTTGCCTTGTTCTTTGGGTCTTAGACATGAATCTATGTAAATTGTCTTTACAGATATTTCACTGACATTTCATGTGAAGTTTATTCAAAAGTTCTGGTATAAATTCATTTTGAACACCTGGGTTTACAAAGACTGTGAAGCAACACAATGGATTTCTAAACTATATTTGTAAATCTTTAAATTAGGGATGGCAAAGAGTACTCGAGTATTGTAACTCGCTTGGAAGGCCGAGTACTCGAGTACTGTTTTAGTACTGGGATACTCGTTTGCCTATAACAGCTTGAGATATTTCTCCTCACATTTCCACTCACTTTTGTTCTGTTGAAATATACCCTACGTAATACTAAATAAAATAAATTAACAACATATATATGTTTAACCTGAGGATACTTTTTGTTATAGTAGTACCTGCAACGTTCTTTCCATCAGAGGGAATGTATTTATGTGTACTACTGGTAACATAAAATCGAACGTCAAACAGTCTTTCGTTTGAAATTGTTGACCAGATCATATTTCTAAACAACTTGCAGGCTTAGAAGAAAATCAAAGAGATCTGTGGTGAACCCTACACTTTCATGGATTAATAATTAACTCATCAAAGCCGTAAAAAATACCTTTTTTCATTAATCAAGACTTTTGTAAACGTGATTGGTATGAGATGTATATTTAAATTAATTTAATTCCTCTGTATTTGAAAACTTATTTATAATTTATAATTTAAAGATATGCGAAATTACGAGTTCGACATTCAAACCCAAAAGTCGTTATAACGCAAAGATAGGAAGAAAAATTAAAAAAAAATATGTAGTGCTATTACACTTCCGAAGCATCCCACCTAAAATCTAAACTTTTCAATAGACGTTAAAGATTCACATCCGAGTACTCGCGAGTACTCGAGTATCCGAGTATTAAATTTCAGATATTTTGACATTCCTACTATAAATGCATTAGCACAGATGTACAACATTATGTTGATGACTACTGGATTGTTCATAGGAGTGTTCCCACCTCATACTAAACAGTGTAACGATACATTACAGACATACTTCAAACCTGATTAAACAATTCAAACAAACATATAAATTAACATACCCCTTCCCCGACGTTTAATACTTGCAAAGATACTTTACTTGTCTACGTGTTTTCATTGTTCGGATTTAATTTACAGGTGTGTTCTCCTAGGCAAACACTCCACATAGGGGTTATGAAGTAGACGTAAGTTTTACGACCACTATCAAGAATTGGTTGACTGATAAGATGTGGCTGTGTCTCAATAAAGGGATAATATGATATAAAATTTTAAGAAACAAGAATGGTTGTCTGATCTGTACCAATTGTTCTCACTCAAGGCCATTTTACTTAGTACGAATATGCATGACTGGTTATGCATTCATAACTTTTTCTCATATTTCACACATCTATAGAGGCATCAGTAGTAACCCGCAGTTCAAAAGTCAAAAATCGATTTAGAGAAAACAAATCTGGGTTACAAACTAAAGCCAAAAGAAAAACATCAATTATAAAAGGAAAACAACAAAACAACAGAAACACTGGTGCAACAAAAACAAACGCCAAAATACATAGAAACGGACTTTTTGATAACAATTGCAATATCCCTGACTATACACTGGTTAAAATGCCACACATGTGTACATGTGTGTCACACGCATGTGAAAGAGACATTTCATGCCACGCATGTGACACGTGTGTGAAAAACGCATGTGATACGCATGGTATACACCTGTGAATTACATGCGTAAGGAAATACACCTGTGATACATGCGTGATTGCTGCATGTAAAAGGCATGGTGCCTGTATTAAATATTTTTCAAAATGACTTCCTATTTATCAAATTATCATGATTGTTGATATGTATCTTAGTTTTCATGTGAATTAAATGCATTATACATGTGTATTCCATATATGTTAGATTTTCTGAAACTTTTTGGTAATGTTGTAGTTGTTTGTATATAGACATGTATTAAGGAGTCTTTAAACTATAATAAAAGAATCGATATAAAAAAAAAAGATGTGGTATGGTTGTCAATGAGACAGCTGTCCACAAGAGACCGAAATGACACATGCATTAACAACTATAGGTCATCGTACGGCCTTTAACAATGAGCAAAGCCCATACCGCATAGTCAACTATAAAAGGCGCCGATATGACAATGTAAAACAATTCAAACGAGAAAACTAACGGCCTTATTTATATAAAAAAAATTAACGAAAAACAAATATGTAACACATAAACAAACGACAACCACTCCAATGTCCCCTGTATTGAACATAGTTTGTCTTTTTAAAGTATAAAAGCAATAACTAAAAAAGCGCTTTTTATATAACCGCAAAAATTTAAAAAAAGTTGGTCGTATATTGGTATCAAGTTGTTGTCGTCGTCAGCGTCGTCCGAAAACAGATGGTTTCCGGATAACAACTTTAATATAAATAATTAAAAATCAATAAAATTTTAACACAATATTTATAACCACAAAAGGAAGGTTGGGATTGATTTTGGGGGTTATGGTCCCGAGGTTTATTTGTTCTTTAAACCTAGCAGCTACCACCATGGACTTCCCTTTTTTTTTAATTGCCTTGGAAATCAGTATTTTTGTTATACCATTTGGAAAGTTAACACTGTAACAAATACATACCAGTAACATATATACTGTAGCTATAGGGTCTCCCCTATATCTTATTCTGTCGATAATTTCATTAAAGGTAGATAGGGTGTCTTCCTCCATCTTGGATTTTGATATACTAGAAAACATCGGTCTAGATCTTTGATAGAATTTGCAAATTTTGAGAGTAGTAGGTAATTCATGTTCAAGAATTTTCATTTCAATATAAAAAATGACATGTTTTATCATATTTATGGTTGTATTTTACAAAATACAGACACTTTTGTTTGATTCTATTTTTATCAAATTTTGCCACATAAGGGGATACAACTGAAATGTAAGGGCAGATAATTCAGATAAAGGTACTTTTACAATAGAATGTGTTAGGAATTTCAGTATTTTATTATGTAGCAAGAAAACGGGTTCGGTGACCTTATTTTTTCTTTTTCTTATCTGAAAGCATACTATTAAAGCTATCTTCTCATATTTTATCTCGAAATTCTATTGTGCAGTTTTTGATTTATGGCAGAAAATTGAGTTTTCCATGCATAATCTATACAAAATCTGTCAATTTTTAACAACCTGTAGCATGAAAATAAGCCCGTGACCCTTTCTTTTTATTAATATTTTTTTAAAGCATGATATAAACTACATTATAGCAAATTATTAAAAAATTCTATGGATAATAATTAAGACACCCTATCTACCTTAAACATATATATTTGTATGGCTTCTCTTCACCTGACATCTGAGGAGCTAATTCTGAAAATTTAAATTCCTTTGATTATCATGTAAAACCTGAACCTGATGCACTACGTTACAATCAAAATAAATTGGCAATACAGTTCTGCCTTGGTTAAGAGAGAAAAAACATGTGATTTAAGTATTTTTATATAACTAATATGGCACATGGTAATTGGAACATCGCTATTTATCTGAATTGAATTATTGCTCGTATTGTCAGGATTACAATGATCTCTATCTATAATGAACTTGGCCTAGTAGTTTCAGTGGAAAATGTTAAAAAAAAATTACAAATTATATGATAATTGTTTAAAATTGACTATAAAGAGCAATACCTTCTTAGGGGGTCAATTGATCATTTCGGTCATTTTGACTTATTTATAAATCTTACTTTGCTGAACATTATTGCTGTTTACAGTTTATCTCTATCTATAATAATATTCAACATAACCACAAACAGCAAAATTTCCTGAAAATTATCGATTCAGGGGCAGCAACCCAACAACGGGTTGTCTAATTCATGTGAAAATTTCAGGGCAGATATATCTTAACCTGATAAACAATTTTACTCTGTCAGATTTGCTCTAAAAGCTTTGGTTTTTGACTTATACGCCAAAAACTGCATTTTACCCCTATGTTCTATTTTTAGCCGTGGCGGCCATCTTGATTTGATGGCCGGGTCACGGGACACATTTTTAAAACTAGATATCCCAAAGATGATGGCGGCCAAGTTTGGATTAATTTGGCACAGTAGTTTCAGAGGAGAAGATTTTTTTAAAAGATAATTAAGATTTACGAAAAATGATTAAAAATTGTCTATAAAGGGCAATAGCTCCTAAAGGGATCAACTGACCATTTCGGTCATGTTGACTTATTTGTAAATCTTACTTTGCTGAACATTATTGCTGTTTACAGTTTATCTTTATCTATAATAATATTCAAGATAATAACCAAAAACAGCAAAATTTCCTTAAAATTACCAATTTAGGGGCAGCAACCCAACAACGGGTTGCCCAATTCATCTGAACTTTTCGGAAAGTATCTAAATTCCGTGTAAACGATCATAGGGTGTAAATTAGTTTTGCGGAAAGTTGAATAAAAAATCGACACATAATTTTCTAAGTACTAAATAAAATTTCAAATTTGTTTAAAAATATTCAATATGCTAATCAAGTTATGTTCATGTTGTAACTAATGGGTTGAAATATTGTTTTTTTAAATTTTTGTGAAAAAAAGTGTTTTTTGAAATCTCAAAAATTGCCAAAAATTTTTTTTTTTTATTTTCGTCTCAAATCAATGCTTTAGATATGAAAACAACACACAGTAAATTTGTAACTTTTCGAATTAGTTTTAAGATTGTTACCGCTTTTTGAATATCACTTTACACATACTGTCTACGGGGCGCCGAATGGGACTCTTGTGGTTTTGTACAAAATTCAATTCTGTCATAACAAAATCATTTTTGTCTTACAAAACTATGTGATACAGACTTGTTTTATGAGAACTTCAATTTTGTGATGACAAAATTCATTTTTGTCATGACAAAAGTCAATTTTGTCAAAAAGGTATGCAAATATAAACTTATTTGCATACAAAATTGACTTATGTTACCTGATATGGAAATTAAAACACAAAATCAATTGTGTGAGACAAAATTGACTTTTGTGAGAGAAAATTGACTTTTGTGAGACAAAATTGACTTTTATGAGACAAAATTCAATTTTGTGAGACAAAAGTCAATTTTGTATGCAAATTTGTTTAGTTTGGATTCTATGAACCAATTTACATACAAAATCGACTTTTGTGAGACAAAATTGACTTTTGTGAGACAAAATTGACTTTTGTGAGACGAAACTGACTTTTGTGAGACAAAATTGACTTTTGTGAGACAAAATTGACAAATTGAACTTTGTCTCACAAAATTGAGTTTTGTCTCACAAAAGTCAATTTTGTCTCGCAAAAGTTAATTTTGTCTCACAAAAGTCAATTTTGTGACGACAAAATTCAATTATGTGACAACAAAAGTCAATTTTGTGACGACAAAATTCAATTTTGTGATGACAAAATTTAATTTTGTGATAACAAAATTGACATTTGTGAGACAGAATTGACTTTTGTGAGACAAAATTGACTTTTGTGAGACAAAACTCAATTTTTTGAGACAAAATTCAATTTTGTCTCACAAATGTCAATTTTGTGTCACAAAAGTCGATTTTGTATGCAAATTAGTTCACAGAATCCAAACTAAACAAATTTGCATACAAAATTGACTTTTGTGAGACAAACCTGAATTTTGTGAAACAAAATTAAATTTTGTCAATTTTGTCTCACAAAAGTAAATTTTGTCTCACAAATGTCAATTTTGTCTCACAAAAGTCAATTTTGTCTCACAAAAGTCGATTTTGTATGCAAATTAGTTCACAGAATCAAAACTAAACAAATTTGCATACAAAATTGACTTTTGTCGCCCAATTTTCAAATTAGGTAACACAAGTAAAGTCTGTGTTACAGAAATGAATTTTGTCATGAGAAAGTAACTTTTGTCCACTGAAAGATAATTTTATATGACAGAATTTTAAATTTGTAGTATGCTACAAATTTTGTTAAACTGAACTCATTTTTGTTGAACAAAACTCACTTTTGTCTGTACAAAATTGAATTTCGAGTACAAAATCACAAGAGTCCCATTCGGCGCCCCGTACTGTATCAGTTGATAATGTATACATTTTAACGATTTCTCGTGGGGCCAAACTTAACTAATAAACGAAGAAACTGTATGATTTTTAAAAACAAATTGATGGCAAACACTGTCTTTACCTTTAAATGAGAGGTTGGCATCATTAGTTGGAACTTCTGTTTTTAAAATTGTCGTTTTATGTAAATTTTGTAAAAAAAAAAAAAAAATCGCGAAAAAACGTCACAAAAGCAAAAACAAATATTTTTTTTAAACGGATTTATATTTCCATAATGATTAAGTATTTCTTCCTTCAATATTGGTCCAATGAACGGAAAACTTTATCTTTAATTTGAAAAAAAGTCTTGTATCGTTTCTTTTGTTGACTAGTATAAATAAACAGCTGCACCATGAGCGCATGATACACCCGTCTTTAGTGGAATTTTATTCAAATAATAAAGTTCAATAACTGTTCAATGTCATATAAGACATTCATGAAATAATAAAGGAAAGTTATTTCAATAGATATAAACCAGTCACCAAAGTTGCATGACAACTGCTCAAAGCATTGTCTGAAATTTAGAAATCCCCCCATTTTTATGAAAAAAATTACATAAAATGTGTTATTTGAGTCTGAAACATAAAATTTATAAACCAGTTGCTACACAGGGCGCAGCTTTATACGACCGCAGAGGTCGAACACTGAACACTTAGTTAGGGCAAGTATGGACACTACATTTAAGTTTGATATAGCTCTGAATTTGGATGGTGATTAAATACAAATGTAGTTGACACAGCATGGGTTTCTGACACAGAATGAATATGGTCTAATTAATTTTAAAATTAATATTAATCAATTGTAACTTCTAAAAATAAATTTACAGCGAATGATCTCAAGACAATAATAATTTTTTAATTATTATATGTATTTAAATCACAGTATTTGATGATTCTAGAAACAGTTAAAAAAATTTCATACTAGAACTAGCAAACAAATAGCAAGAGTACCAACATAAAGAAACAAAGCTAAAGCAATTGTCCATTAACCAAGAAACCCTTGTTTTCCCCCTTTTTTGCCCCTAATTCGTAAACAGATTGAGTCATAACTCCACAACTCCAATCCTAACCATCCTTTTGTGGTGTGGAAACTTGTGATACAATTTCAGGCAATTCTATACACTGTTCCACAAATTATTGTCTGGACACTAGAAAAATGCTTTATATTTGGGCGGAACCTTTTATACCCTTTATTCCTAAACCAAAGGGACCATTACCCCCAAAATCAATCCAAACCTTCCTTTTTTGGGTTTCAAACTTTGTGTTTCAATTTCAAAGATTCATATTTACTTATACTTAAGCTAATTATGCTAAAATATTGGCAAATTTCCAATTATACTTAAGTTATTGGCAATTTTACACTGGAGTTTAATATACTGAAGGTATTGGCAAGTTTCCAATGAAGTTTATTAATACTCACTGAAGTTATATATATTGGCAACTTTCAAATACACATAGTGTGAAGTATTGTAATTATTACTTTTGGATTACCTTTCTTACACTGCTTTCAAATGGTCTTAACTGTAATTTAACCAGAAAAAAACTTGTTTTTTCCCCTTTTTGCCCCTTATTCATAAATGGGTTGAGCCATAACCTCTTTGGTCATTCCTAACCATCCCTTAGTAGTATTGAATCTTGTGGTATAATTTCAGAAAGATTCATACACTTTTACACGTCAAGTCATTGTCTTGAAACTACAAAAATGCTTGTTTTGGCCCCTTTTTTGGCCCTTTCTTCCTAGACTATTTGCCCCATAAACCTTTAAATAAATTCCAAACTTCTACTTATGGTATTTAACATTGTGGTACAATTTTAGAGCAATTGAAATACTTATACACAACTTATTGTCCTGAAACTAGATAAATGTTTGTTTTGGGTCCCTTTGGGCCCATAATTCCTAAACCTTAGGAACCATAACTCCCTTAATCAATCCCAAGCTTCCTTTTTTGGTTATAAACATTGTGTTTGAATTATATTCATTTCTATTTACTTATACTAAAGTTATTATCCATAAACCATCCGTCTCCGAACGACGACGACGACGACGTGATACCAATATATGACCGCAAACTTTTTTGCGGTCGTATAAAAATGAAAGTGAGCTTATGACTATAGTGAACAATTCACCAAAATTTCATGGACATTGCTGTAAGGATTTTTTAGTTGTTGTCTGAATTCTGGGAAATCCCGCTTTCTGAAATGAATAAATATGTCCAGTGGCAAATATTTTATGTATTCTAAACAAGAACAACTTGTCAATTTACAATATATTCCAGTCTGACTAGTAGGATTGTAATGTAAATGCTATGATTATTTAAACTTATGACATCCCAAGTGTGGGTGTATGGAGCAGAAGGAGGGGAATATTGTAAGGATGCCTGTACTTGACATCGGAAAGAGAGAAAAATTAGCAGTGTTCATATACAATTATAGTTGAACCAGTTTTAAATAAATTACATCAAATTATTTAAATTAACTGAAATTCTACAGATAAACATACTTTGATATCAGTTCTTTTTTGCAGGAACTATACTACATGTACATGTTCTCCAGTGGTTTTAACACTGTACTTTCCATGCTTTTGGTAACAAGCTAAAATTGTACAATGTAAATCTAAATAATTCAATAAAGAAGTCCAGACAAAAACTAGATGTAGTATGAACATTATGAACTGATGCTCACTAATTTATACCTTTACTATACATGCTATATTTATGTTACTTATTTTTTTAGTGATTGGAAATAACATGTAAGCAAACAACAGAAAGAAGATCAACAGTATAGCTAATAAATATATGTACAGTATGAACTTTCTGGTTTTAATTGATCTATTCTGCACCACCACCCCCCCCCCCCTCCACCCCGGCCCATAAGTCAGTAAGCAGGAAGTTCTGACATATTTTGTATATACATGAGTCTGTTAGTTTTCTTATTTGAATTGTTTTACAAATTTTCATTTTTATTTTGGGTCTTTTATAGCTGACTACTGTAAATTCTGAAATAATTGCGAGGTTTTTGGTGGAAGAAGACTTCAAGTCTTCTGAAGACCTATGGTGCCGACTTTAAAATCATTGAACCTCCGTATGCCGCATCTGTTTCAGTGCATTACAATTTCCTAACAAGATCCAATTCTTGACACCGATTTTTACACAATCATGATTAAGCATCTGAATCATTTAATTTTTAAATTAGGATTGAAAAACAATCACTATAGTAAATGTGTACCCTTTTGTTTATGAAAATTATTAGATTTCATCTCATCTACATGTTTGTTTACTTGTAACCGGATGTTTTTAATGTAGATATTTATAGCACGCATTCGTGAATTTGGTATCGAGTCGACTCGTCCTGTTTACATGTTCGCCCTTGGTATGTTCGTCCTGCGTTCTTTTGACCATATAGTACGTTCGCCCTGTGTTCATTCTCTTCACTCTTATCAAGGACGTTTTATAATACGTCTTTGCATTTTTTTTTTTTAATATTAAAATTAAGGGTATCGTTAAAAAAACTCTAAAACACGATTTAGTGAAAATCATCTGTTCCTTATTTTGTTCCCAAGGTAAAACACTCGTGTTCAGCCAATCAAATTCTGTGTCTCTCATGATCAAATTGATAAGCCAATCAAAACATTTTCTCTGAGGATTATTCTAACATGCTAGATTTTGAACTTTCTTGTTTTCATCTAGTTGTAAAATCGTGAACATGGCACTGCCGCAGGTGAATTTTCATCTGCAAAGAGGGTTCTTGCACAGCTTAAGGATGAAAGCATGGCTGATTGACAAAAATCAATGATGCAGTACTACAATAAAGATAAAACTGAATAGTAGTTTTTTCACTAATTTACATAATACGTTTTTTTTTTATTCAATTAATCATTTAAAACACAATGTACTATTCTTTTATTCACAAAGACCAACAAACAGGTCCATTGAACGTAGAAAATGATTGTACGAATTGGAAATCCATGTACTTATGACACATTCTTGTTTGAAGAAAACAATTGATTATTATTATGATTATTGCCCAAAATGCGACAGAGTTGTAAACGCAATAACTTAAACTCGCATTTTGAAATATTTTATATGAATTTAACAGAATTTTTCTCAAAAATAAATGATAGATAAAATCGCAATAATAAATGTACATGACAATTTCAAATGTTACAGTATTTGGTACAATGTATGGGCTTAACTGTATGGTGACCTATAGTTGTTAACGTTGATGTCATTTCAACGTGCAAACTCTGATGGAGAGTCATCTTTTCTCGTTAGTGTAAACAATATTTTATTTTTAAAATAATTATAACATTACAATATATGACAGTTCTATTAGGATTAGAAAACAAGTGAATTTTCACTTTTACAAATTCCTCTCTTGGCAATCATACCGCATTTTCTTATTTTTATATTTACATTACATACATTTAAAGTAGACTTTCATCTTCTTGAGGGGTCCACATTCTAAATACAACAGGGGGCCCTAACAGCATGATTTGAAGGCGGCTAAAAAACCAATAAGATATAATATATTATGATACAATTAACAAGTTTCTTAAGACTTTAAGTTATTCTCCAATAAATACAGTAATTAAAATAATAGTAAATAATGAATCTGCAATTATATTTTAAGAAGTGAAACATCATTTAAATTCAATAAATAGCATACATGTTATGATAATGTACATGTCATACATTTTACTCTGCCTCTCTGGGTAGATAGATTTCATTTTTAAAAGTAGGTTGGGTTTACAGACCTAAATATAACATATTTTGATACTAAATTCATTTTGATTTTTCCCAAGTAAGGTGAGTTGCCGTGGTTAGCCATGGAGTATATTTCGGGATTGAAGTTTAAATTTTAGCATAGTACTATAACTATTAGCAGCCCACATCTTATATTTTGTACCCAAATTATATAGTTCTATACTGAAAAAAGACAAATTTTAGAAACCGACTCCAAATTTTAGGGGCCATTGGAAAGTGGGCCCTAGTCCAAATTTGAAATAATTATGACGTCTTGCAAGGCTATTTCATTTTTATCTGGGACGCCATCCTACGACGTTTTCGTCCCACAAAAAAATCAAATAGCCTTGCCAGATGTCGTAATTATATGGACTAAGTGGGCCCTGCTAATTTCAAACCCTGATATTTAACTGGATTTAATACTTTTTATAAGTAATTGTAAGTGGGCGAGTTGGTAGGACAGGGTCTGACACTAATGGTTGTCCTATTGCCCGGGGCAAGTAAATACCCTATTCGGAAAAATGAAAACATCATCTTAGTTGTCCGATCGGGAAAGTGAAAAGAAAATTATTTAAAGGATTAAAATTTTACATAAACTCTTATCACAGAGATATGTCTCGCCTTTTTGCAATTTTGATTATGCAAATGTTGAAATCAAAATAGCAATTATACTTAAATATCTTATAGTACGGTGAAAAGTAAGTTAAATTTAAAGTACTTTCTTTATGCTCATGTGTATTTTCTTGTTAGCATAGTTTTGTCATACCCAACTATATCAGTCCTATTCAGGACCGATAACTCTGTCGATAAATATTGGCGGGTTTGTAATGATGTTGAAATGTATACAATAACACCTTTTTGTACAAAATTTCAATATCGATTTTTTTTAGTGCCTGCATTTTGCTTGAAATACTGAATAAATGAAATAAATTACAAAAATTAAAATCATATGCAATGAAATCTCGTTTAATTTTCTATGAAATGAAAAAAAATTTATTTAATATAAAATTTGAATCAGAATATTTCTTTAAAACAATTATCGTGAAACATGTATATTTGATAATCTTTTTTAAGCAAAAATCAACTAATCAACGAATTTTTCATAATATTCATATTTTCATAATGTTCTTTATGGTATATATTTCTTCTGTTGTGTACACAGGGAAGAGAAAATATTTATGTGTAGTGACAGTACGTTTATAAAAACTTTTGTATATCACAAAATATAAACGCTGGAAATACATGTATACACAGGATGTTACTGTCACCTGATGGCTCTTGGTTTGACCATAGAGGTATTACATCTGTGGTTTAACGCTATCTGACAATATATATTGTTTTGTAACATTAAAACCCAAGTCAGAGTTCACCGTGTTATTTTTTTACACTTCACACTTGAAATAATCTTTTTTCATCAAGAAATTTTGAAATATCATTAAAGAAAATAACAGACACAGCACAGATTCTGCATGAAATTACACGATGATTAATATAAATTTCTAAATCATCCGCCATTTTGAAGAAATCCCGAAAAAATCTCCTTTTTAAATCGATGTGGGACGGAATTTCCTCTAAACTTAAACTATTCTACTTGTTTTAAGTAGAATATTCCGCCAGATATATGTTTAAATATACGCAATCGATTTGCAAGGTTTGACTTTTATTTACGGAATTTCTTAATTTGATGTACAAGTAGACATGGGTATCGGTAGATTATACATTAAGTCAACGGAGAAATGACTAGAAAAAGTGCATTTTTTTTTACGATTCTCCAGGGACTGAATTCAATAAAAAATTAAACTGTCAGGACCAACATTGTTTGGTAGAAATATGTTTGAATATCAGGGATTGATTTGCGAAAGTTAGAAAACGGGTCAGATAAATGAGAAAATTGAACTTTATTGGAGCAACTATGCAATTTAAATGGGAAAAATAATTCAAAACGGCGGGTCGCTATACGTCACAAAAGTCACGTGATGTTTTACTTAGTTGGATGAGTCCACATATCGACATAATCAGGAAAGCGCAAGCGAACTAACATATCAATCGGAACACCGAGGCGATGAACGAAAGTCTCGCGAAGTGTTCCGATTGATATTTTTATGTGACAAGAGTTCAGGTGACCAATATATTTATCTGTTGAATTGTTCATGTCATGAATATACATTAGTAATGCGCATATAAATCTCAGTGTGTCATTTCAAATTTCAGTTAGTCATTTCAATTCTCAGTGTGTGTTTTTCATTTTGTTTTTAATCTCAGTGTGTCTTTTTGAGTTCTTAATGTGTGCTTTTCATTTTTTTTTTTAATCTCACTATGTTTTTTCTGAATTCTCAGTGTGTGCTTATCATTTTTGTATTCTTAGTATGTCTTTTTGAAATTTCAGTGTGTAATTTTCATTTCTCAGTGTCTGTTTTTGTGTTTTTTTATTCCCAGTGTGCGTTTTTCATTCTTTTAATCTCATTATGTCGTTTTGTATTTTGAGTGTGTGCTTTTCATCTTTTAATCTCATTATGTCGTTTTGAATTTTCAGTGTATGCTTTTCATCGTTTTATTATCAGTATGTCTTTTTGAAATCTCATCGTGTAATTTGAATTCTCAGTGTGTAATTTGAATTCTCAGTGTGTATTTAAGTTTTTTTAGTTACAGTGTGTTTTTTAAGACCCAAGTGTTTTAATTTTTCGACAAATAGCTGAATTATAGTTTATCCGAGAACGGCTTGTCATATAGGACCACATGATTTAAAACCCGGATAGCAATACATACTACGTTTAGTCTTTAGTCTTTAATCTTTAATCTATATAACACCCGTTATATAAAATGGTCTAAAGAGGTAAATAGAAACACATGTTTTATTTAAAGTTTGAAATTATTAGTTAACGATATTTGCGCTCTAGTATATATATATAGCTACAGATTGGGTAGAAAAAATGTGATTTATATAACATCAACATCTCTTGCGGGTTTTTAGTCTTTTTTGATATTTTAGACAAAACATATACTTTTGTATCTGAAAGATGTACCGTTAACCACATCATTTATTTCAAGTATTTTGTGTTTTCCTTTTCAAACTTTTTTACTCTTTTGATGTAATATATTATCACAGTTAACGTTATTAGTATGTTTCGTGTAATTACCACATCTCCATCAATATGGCGTACGTCCACGTGACTGTGGCTTGATCTTGAACTTTAACTTGACATTGATTTTTTTACTTTCATTTGAGTTCAATTATGTTTACGGAAGATTAATGAGATAAGATCCCACAACAGTGGACCATTCGTCAATATTATAAAATAATGATTTCATTCAAATAATTGCATCCTCATATATAAATGATGGATATTTATTAAGGAAATAGACAGATGTTAAAAAAAATCAAATTTTATACAAACGACACATGAAAAACAACGTGAAAAGAAAATAGTAATAGCAATTGATATAAGTTTGGAAAAAAAAATACAGACAGATAGTTTTATATGATTTTTATTTTTTTTATTTTCTACTTTAATGAAACTTAGAATACGAGGTTAATTGTTAACCTATAATGTGTAATACATATCATTGCAACAATTATAGGTTATGATTTTTTTTGTTAATAAAAATTATTAAAAAAATTTGTAATTTTTGTTTTTGTTTTTTGTTTTTATTTTTAAAAAAAAAATTCAATATTCTTAAGATTTATCGTTGAAAGAAAACATCAACGTACTCTCTCTGTGTGTTTGTTTGTTTGTGTGTTTATATTATTGAATTATTTTCTGTACCGATTTTATTGACGTTATATATCACATCGTTATAGAGTATTTAGATATACGGTCTAAATGTTTGCACTCAAACAGACAGATATATAATACGACACCATTAAGTCTATTATTTTTAAAACTACTACATTCAGTGTTTGGAACAAATCACCAGTCGTTTTCATTGATGCATATCAATTTTTCTTGTTTATGATGAAATCAGTTTCGCTCATTTTTTGTTTGCTCATACAATTAAATTCAAAAATGAATTTGTTACTCAATGAATATCTAATAAAAACTAGCTATGTTTATAGAAAAGCACTTCTCACGAACGAAATACAAGTAGAGTATTTTCATAACAAGTATAATTTGAAAAAGAAAATACTCACTTTTTTGTCTGCCCTCAATAAACTCATATAAGATCCTTTTTTGAATGCAAAAAAACAAAAACAAAAACAACTAAAATAACATACACAAATTACACGACAGCTATCTCTCTAATTAATTTAACTATATATGACATATAGATAAGTGTTTTTTAATTTCTCTATACCAACTTATTATAATAAACAGCATAACAATAAAGTTTTGGTAATTTATAGCAAACATATAGGTTAAAAATCATAACGATCTAGGAACATTCATGACTAAGACCGACTACAATATAAAACAACATTATGAGATACAGAACTTAATTTTGATACACCACAACTATCCCTTTAATTAATTTAACTATACATATGATATATGAATAAAAATATGTCAATTTCTCTGTACCAACTACTTATAATAAACAGTATAACAAGAGTTTTGGTAAGTTATAACAAAATACAGGTAAAAATCATAACGTTCAAGGAACATTCATGACTTAGAAAGACTACAAAAATATAAATACATCGGGTCCACAAAATGAAAAATAGATTGCATAGATATATTTGAAAATCAAATAAGGTGTCCAAACAATAAATAAACCTATACTCGAAATACTAGAAAGCAACGTTATTTTATAAAATGGACGTCAACAACACACTTCAACAAAAACCTACAGTGTATGAAGCCGATTAAAATAATTTATGAAACCATTTTCATAGAACTGAATGGGAAACTAGAAACCTGGAAAGGCATTAAGGTACTAGCTCATATAGTTTTCAATTTTAATGTAATTTTTATTTTTTCTTTCATTTTTTTATTCTGTCAAATATTATGCTGTCCAGTCTTATTTTTTTAACGTATTATGACCAATAAGAATTACTTATTTGAGCCTATTTATTATTCTGATGAATCAAGAGGAAGATAACGCCAATTATTTAACCCACTCAACGACAAAGTAATCAAACTTTATTACTTATTCATTAATTCCTACCTAGTTCTAGGCAAATATCATGTTTCTATTCTATTTAAAACTTCAATGTCAAGTTCGAGTTCATTTACAGCTATCTTGAGTCACGCGGACGTACACATTGTTTTATCAATAATAGTTATATATAAATATTTCCAATATCTGACATCATTGTAAGCTTGCCGTTTTGATAGATCAATAAATATACATACACTAGAATAAGAATTTTGATCGGACTGTCATTATATTCTCAGTCAATACCAGCTGAATCTATAACTATAACTTAGAATTAACTGTATTATGTAACGGTTGTTCCCTCTTCTCTCCTGTAGCATGCCTGATAGCAGAATTCAACAACGCGCAAATCTCCTTTCTAGATTTACCTTTCAAAGCAGGAAAGTTCCTCAATAAAACGAAAAATACATGTGTGAATAAGAAAAAAAACCGATGTAGGTAAGATTTGATTACAAACAACCAAGTAAGAAATCACATCTTTATTTAAAAGTCTTTACATAGTAAATGAATGTATAGCACGTACTATACACATGTTTATCAAACCCTATATGGAGCACAGTTAAACGGTTTTTAACCAACTCAATATATTTCTTTTTTCTCTCCCTCTTTTCATACATCAGTATAGCATCTTATCAAAAGTAAGACAACATTAGTTTACCGACTTTTAAAACTTAAAAAATCGCCGTTTCAGAATCTAATGCATTCTGGGTAATATTTTCAAATTTCTAAAGTCAATTGAAGATACAAATCAAGGAAACAAAACAAAAACTTAAGGAAATAAACTCATCATAGATACCCGGATTGAAATATGTATGTATGCCAGAGGCGCGTTTCGTCTACAAAAGACTCATCAGTGACGCTCGAATAAAAAAGAGTTAAAAAGGCCAAATAAAGTACGAAGTTGAAGAGCATTGAGGACCAAAATTTCCTAAAACGTTTTGCAAAATACAGCTAAGTTAATTTATTCCTGAGGTAGAAAAACCTTAGTATTTTAAAAAATTCAAAGTTTTGTGAACAATTAATTCATAATTATGACCATATCAATGATAATTCATGTCAACACAGAAGTGCTGACTACTGGGCTGTAGATAACGCGTGAACTCCAAAAAGAACCAGACCGGATGTTTCAACAGGGTAAGCTCGCTAAGCATGCTTCATCCGTCATGCGAATCCACACTGAGTTAAAGTGTCACAATCGGGAATAGGACATATGAAGAGTAAGAGAGATTTAAAGATATTCTTTAAAAAATAGAATAACAAAAATACAGTACTCCAAGGATAATTCAAAACGGCAAAAACAAAAGCTCAAACGAATGGAAAACAACTGTCATATTCATGAATTGGTACAGACATCTCTTTATGTAGAAATGGGGGATTAAAACTGGTGTTACAGCTAGCTAAACACCATTTGTATGACCACGACACTGACATACTGTACTTTTGTGTTTTCTTTTTATATGATGTTGCACTGTTTGAGATCATATTTTATGAAAAATAAAGAACATAGGTAACACAATATAAAAAATTGAGAATGGAATCGGCGAATGTGTCAAAGAGACAATAACCGAACAAAAAACAGTAAACAGCCCAAGGTCAGTAATGGGTCTTATAATAAATAATCTCGCAGACAGAGGCGGACTTCACCTGGTCCCTAGACAATAATGTATACTGAATCAGCGAAAATGGACGTCACACTAAACTCCGAAACATATCAATGAACCAAATTCAAAAAAAAAAACATACATGACTAACAAAGGCCAGAGGTTAAGTATGATTTGTATCATTTTGTCTCCATAATCCGTCTACTTTATGTTGCAGTTGAACTTTCAGGCGCGTAGCTACGTTTATAGTAAAAACGCACGGGCGTACACTTGAATTTTGGTAAACAAAATATTTTAATCTCAATAGATCAAAAAGACCTAGACTTAGTTTAAAGCACAAAAGTTTGTAAATCTTTGTTCAATGAATAACTGTAATTGCTTATAAAAGTAACGAAATTTATTTCAATCAAACGGTACCGTATTAGATATTTGTTTATTTTCTGTCAATCAAAGTCCGATCTACTGGGAATTCTTCTTACTTTCCTTTTATTCAAAGCAATGTGGCTTGATTTTTAGCCGAGCCTGTGATATTCATGTCGCGAAAGCAAGATACAGCGGACCTTTACTCTGTCGGCGGCGTCAAAATGTAGTTAAAATGTTTTTTATATCAATATTTTTTCAACCTTCATGAAATTTTACGAAAGATGGACACAATTTTTATTCTCTAATGACGAATTCATATTTTTGATTTTCCCATATTTTACTGATAAACGGATTTTGTTTACACAGCAGTTAACAAGTAGATACAGTCTGTGGTTAAAGTTGGTGACACTTCAATTACTTTGTCAAGCCTTCAGTGAATTTAATGAAACTCTGTCAGAAGTTTTTTTTTTTGTGATTAATATCTGAAGCAAAATTTTGAAAGTATATATTTTTTTATTTTTCAATTGACATACGAACTTATCTTTTAGCAGTCAATAGACGGCCTGTGTTTAATATTTTTACATCAAAATTTTGTAAACCTTCCGATCATGATTGTCATGAAAATTTGGTCGAAATTAATACTATAGATCATGAAAAAAAAATCTAAATAACATCCTTCCGTAATGGACTGATTAATGGATTCAATTTTCGCAGCAAGCAGTAATTTTTAGGCGAGAACCACCGAACCCTTTGCGAATTTTCATAATAAACCTTAACATCAGTCTAAGCAAATTTATCATTTCATATTCATTAACGACATTTGCACAAAAAGGGGTTTTAGTCGAGTAATTGTTTAACCCTACGGTTCCGTTTAAACATATGTTGAAGTAACTGGTTTGGATATTTTCTCTAAAACCAATGACCACTAGATTCCAAATCAACACGGCAATGGTTACATTAAACATAAACGATTTAGAAAGAAATATTCTCAAAGGTATGTTCAACGTGCTGTTGCAAAGTTTTTAATGACAGGAATTGGCCTCCACCTCGAAACCCACTTCTAGTAGTTGTTGTAATCTTGATCCGATTGGGGCTCTCAAACCCCTTGCCGAGATTGGGGCGTACACTTAAAAAAAAGCCTAGCTACGCCACTGACTTGACATTGCAATTTTGTTTTCTTTAAGAAAAGTAATAACCAGCTATCAATAGGAAGCTGATGAAAATAATATTCCACACATGTGAAGCTTCTGTTAAGATACCGGATATTATTTTACAATTTAACAAGTTATGAAAGATGTTTCTTTATAACGAAACTATAACCACATAAAACTGTAATAACGATCCTTTAAAAAGAACAGCACATGGAAATCAACGTGAAAAGCAACTTATTATATTAACGTCTGATAAATTGTTTAACCTAAATGACCTTATTGGATCGAATAAAAAGAAATCTTGTTTCTTATTTTTTTCCAGAAGGTTATCCCTTTAACTTTTTTCAAAAAAGCAAAATCAACGTTTATCTAGAAAGGAAATTATACACATGCCTCGTTAAATTATGTAATTTTCTAATCATATGTACAATTAAAAGCTGTATTAGATGTTTTTTATTATTTGCATTGTAGAAAGAAATTAACCATACACACTTTACCAAAAAAAAGTACTTTTTTCTTTCATTTCTTTTTCGATATTATTCGTTATGAGTAAGCAGAATACATGGAACATTTTTGGGGTTTTGATTTTTAATGCTTATGATAAATTTATTTAACTATAAATTCAATTATGTACAAAGATATGTTTCCCCTGTGCAAACGTAGATAATTTATGACAAATTCAATTTGTTATTGAAAAATAAAAATTTTTAAAACCATCTGTAGAAAAAAAAATATTTTTCCTCAATAGCACAGTTGAATATCTATAATTTGGATTTAGAAAAAACTCCAAAATAGACATTTTGTTGCGTAAAAAATTACGGATAAATAATGAATTATGTTAAATTCTCTTGACTGTATTTAAGATGGAAAATTCATAACTTTTTGTCAAACTACAAAATTATGAAAACTGTTGAGATAACACTGACCGGATGCAAATACATAAACCCTTTTGTCGGAAAGCTCATATATCCTACTTTCTCATATAATTTTTATGGAATAATTTTACTAGTGAGAAACTTCAACATGGATAATCCGTGCACTCTCAGAGATAAGAAATAATATGAGTTATTTTCAAAAATTCTGATCACGGAAATTCCCCTTCTTTTTAAGATCTTTCTGATTGTCAAACTCATCCGTGATGAAAACGATCACGTAAAAAGACCCCATTTCAGAATTCCTTATCATCGAACTCATACATATTTGCAAGAGTGGAAACTTTCAGCCAAATTTAAAAAGAATCAGACCAAAGTGATGACGGGCTGACAGAATGACAAACTTGCAGACTGGTGGACGAGGCAAAACATGATTTCCTTCGTAACTTATTTCTATAGCGCATAACATTTCAGATATACTGAGGATTGAAATACAACTCAATTAGCGTTTTATGATTATCCAAATACAACTCAATTAGAGTTTTATGACTATTTCTAATAGCTGTCTTCCTCTTTCTTCATTTTTTTCTTAGCCTTAATATTTTTTTATTCTTTTAAATGCTATGTTGTCCAGTCATTTTGTTTTTAGAATTAGAAGAAACAAGAAGCATTAATCCCACCAGGAAGTTGAATGTTCTAAACGTCTAATTAAGGAGGCTCGAGGGTATAAAAATTTCAGAAAAAAATTAAACATTTGTTTTTCATTACAAATTTTATTTATTACCTTTTGTAGTTGTTATTTTATCATATGGTACAAAAATCATTCAAAACAATCAATTCGTGTTGGCCCAAGATTACTTTTAAAATGTATACATCATTGAAAAAGTTTCAAATTATCTCCCTTTGGTGGAAAAATGACATTTTTTGGCTTTAAAATTGAAATATTTTTTTTAACTCATCGGTGACCTATATTTTTTAATATAATTTCCATATAAGCTGTACTTAAACTAAATTATTGTATAATTTGAGCGAGTTCTGTAATAAATTTCCTTTTTTTATTTCGATATTAACTTTATTTCTCCTATTACTTCAACAGAAAAAAAAACCACCTTTACAAAAATGTATGCTTCTTTCGAAGGCAGATTGTGAGCGAAAATGAACGGTGACCCCACTATTCTATTTAATTTTTCTATTAACTATAAGATAAAGTTCATTTATAGAAAAATATAGAGAAATCCTATATAAATGATTTAGACCCGCGAACCCCCTTAAGAGGAAGATAATGTCAAGGATATCATGCAAAGTCAAGCCATCTTTCACGACGACTGATTTATTTATTTTCTTCAAATAAAAACAATAATCATGACGGGAAATGGAAAGCAAGACGCAACGTGATGGCAAAATAAGTGTTAGTTAGTACACATATGTTATGAAACTTTAAGATTTCTATTATAAGAATCCTGTGAAACATTATCTTTTGTTAAATAACTTGATATCTTGAAAACAAACAATAGCGTTCGTGATATTCTAGTGTTGTTTGTTTTCATAGTCTCATTTAAATCGTCTGGTTTTCAACGATAACATTTTAAAAATTTAATACACAAAATAATATTCTATAAACGCATATGATTAGCCGGTGCATTATTGTGAGCCTCCATCCCCACTTCCCCAAAAACCACAACAAACAAACGTAGACAATTATTTAATATAGGAAACTATTATGACGAACTTGTAGCATATTAAGCTATTGCAATAAAAAAAATCATAATATCTAATAAAATTTGTAGATTTAGCTAACAAAGTCCTTATATTTGTATAAAGTAACATTTGTTTATAGTGGAAAATTGTTTTAACGTTGAAAAAGCTACAATTAAAAATTGCTTGCTAGTCCTTCTCTGTGATTACCATTAGATAACTCTGGTTCATTTCCCAATCTTTTTTATCAGTATGGTTCATTTCCCAATCAATCTATCATCAAGAGAAAAAATAATTCGATTTTTCATTCATAGGTTTTTTTTTAAAATGATGAACGGTTCTTTATATTGGTATGTAACCATTTTAAACGTTTCAAATTTATGAAATTATACTTGTACATCAATGTTTTTGATACACCAATAACAAAAACTGAAATATATTGAATTGTTACATTTTGTTATTATTCAAAATTATATCAGAAACCTAAACTTAATTATAAAAAAAGGAACCTATTAAGGGGAGACAATACTCACATAACTTTTTCGAATTGGTACATAATACAACGGAATGTTACTCTTGCATACAAATGGCACATCAATATAATTAATTAACTGTGCAATAGTGCTCCACCTTCAATGATGATTCTAAATTATCAATATAACCAAAAATTGTTAATCTATAGATAGTGAAGACTAATGAAAGCTAACCCACTGTAAACATATTTCTTTGCAATTTTTTTAAATTTCCTCAGACAAATGCTCGAGCCACTTGACTTTCATAGCTCAAAATTAACGTTTTTACACAATATTTGAATAAAGTAGTTAAAGATTATTCGCTTCTCAAAGTGTAAGACGAAATGAAAATCGTATGGTTGCACGAAATACAGATTTAATTAAGTCCTGAACATTTCGACATTTCTTCGTCTATTTTTAGCAAAACCGGTTTTAAACATATCACAATTACGTGTTAGGATCCGACTAAATACCTATTTCCCGATATGGTCAGGTAAATTTGCTAGCAAGAAGTACTTTAATTATTTTGTTTACTTGCATTTATATGTACAATGAACTTATCAAACTACCTTCACGAACAACGGCCGCTAAATTCACATATATATTACTTTCAGGGACAGATATTGTTCCAGATATTGGTACATAGTTAACTATATGTCATGACTATATCAGCCTTGACTGAATTCAGTAAAGTGATTTGCCTTAAATGTCATATCCCTTCTTCTTTGTCGGTTATCAGTTTTGCATCATTCTTTCGTTCGAAAGAATGTACAAACAACAATAGACAGGGTGAGTGTCTCTTACAGGACAGAATCATATAAAATTCAGGGGTTTGTTAATTTTACCAGGAAAAAGAAATGAATTACATAATTCGATTAATATTGAAATGCTCTAAAACTAAAATGGATATATTAATATCCACGTATGCACGATGTCAACACCTATCTAAAAATTGTTACTCAATCTGGTCATCTGGCATATCCGATGAAAAGGTTGTTGAAAAGCTGTCCTCGACACCCAAGCCGGAAGAAAGTGGAGAATAAAGAAAGAAAATTTACTTATTACACCGCCATACATTTTGCACATGAAAAAACTAACACCACCGTCAAACGGAAAAGACAAATACTAATAACTAAACATTACATAGAAAACAGAACATTGAGAACCCATAAAAAACTCGGGTAAACTCAATTGTTTACATATACAAATTGTCATAAAGTACTTGAGCTTGAACATTTTAGAGCTTATATCCCATACTAAAAGTTTTTTTAAGTTTGGCGTATTTCTATCAATTTGAAATGTTATCTAGGCGCTACATGTTTGCTGTTGAAAGCATTTTGATACCATTAAAATTGCAAATTTTACATGTTATCGTAAATATTTGCATCGATGGACAGCGATAACCGAAATTTACTAACTTGTATCTAAAAGAGAAATAAATAGCTTTATTGATTAAGTATTTCGTAATCTTGTTTTCTCTATGATTGCATTTCCTTGCATTCGAAAGTGCATGACATAGCATTTTTCTATATTTCTGAACAAAGCATTGAAAGGGTATGTGTAACTTTTATAACTTAAAATGATTATTGATTTATAATAACTTTTAATCACATATACTAGCATACCTTATTTGTACATTTCAATCTTCAGCTGCATATATTGCTAGAACCTCAACGAGTCTTTGGGTTTACATTTTACATCATATTCATCCGACACAACTTCGGCAAACTGACCAAAAACCTACGATCTGCAAAACACAATCCCAAACCTGACTATATTGATTGCTTCCTTGATATTTGATATTTTTTTTCCACCATTAACAATCATTCTAGAAGTTGCAACTATTATTACCAAGTTAAGACAGACAATGCATTTTTAAAATAGAGGCGAAATTAAGATATCAAAGGAACATTAAAACTCAAGGTCGAAATGAACGTACAACACCATGAATAAAAAAAAATGACAAACAAACAAACACAAAAAATAACCGAGAAAACGAAAGATTGAGAAACACAGTTCTCATCCCAAAACTGGGGTTGTTTTAAAAAGCTCCATAAGGGTATGCAGATCTTGCTCCTTGTGTGGCAACCGTCGTATTGCTATTGCTAATGTAAAACCCGGTAATAAGTGTAATTAAGATAACTGTATTGTATTTGAAGCCTTGGGGACGTCCATAGGTAGTTTTACTGTTGCAATTTTAGTTTACCTGGTGATGGAAATCGGATATTATATAATCACTGCAGCATCAAATGTTGAAGTACTAAGTTTTTTAAGAATGCTACTTTATAACACACATTTGAACACCGGTATAGTACTGTTGCCTTTTTTGTGACCTGTTGCAGTCAACAATATTTTTAACAGAATTAGAACGAAGAACATCATCAGACCATCCCAAACTATTATAGTTCTATGAAATAATCCTTATTTCGGCTTCCATTTGGTACACTTCAAGGGGCTTTATTTACAACTTTCTATCCCGTTTTTGTCTAGACAGTTATTTTCCTTGTGGTGGTAACTTTAAATTACCTGAATGTTATATTTTATTCTACCAACATTGTATATAAGGAGAGCAACAATGACTATAAGACAACGTTGACCATAAAGTACAGATCCTATCATACATTATTCAGAATTCATCACGACAAAGCATATATAATGAAGATATTACACACACAATGATGTATGAAGGAAATATCTGTAGAATAAGAAATCTTACATAAATACAACGTGTGAAAATATATTATATCATTGAAAATTCACAGATACAACGTGCATGTATTCAAACAATTGTGATTTATATATAAAATTTAAAAAAAAAATGATCTATTATTCACTTAATTATTATTTATTTTTCTTTAAAATAAATTAAAAAAAAAATGACGTAAAATATGATCGGGGTTTTTTTTTGTCAATCAAATGAGTGTGTGTTTTCTTTCCATATAAAATTAAATGGAACAAGAATATCGACAAAATAATGTATTCATGTTCAACTTCACGTACTATACGAAACACTCTATGGGGATATATACGTACCACAGTCATTCCCAAATAATGGGTACAATTCGAATGTAGACACTGTTGAAAAATAAATTTCAGCTGAGCAGAGAGAGCGTGCTGTTTTCTTCTGTGTCTATATCTAGTCTGTCACTTTTTTAACTTTTACTTACACCATTTTAGTTGTTTTCAAGTTTTAGCATTTTTTGTAAGACAAAGTAAGTATGAACGTATCGGAGGTTAGTGTTGTATAAAGTCACCTTAAAAGTTGCATTAGAGAAAAACACAAGATGTAAATCAAGGCCCATGTGAAGTGGGTTACATTTATCACCATAACAAAATGATTTATACGTATTATTCTGTAAATATTGAAAGCAAATACCAATTTTAAGGTATGAATTAATATAGAGTTTAAAAACTATTCAAATTAGTAGTTTTCACAACTTATTTAGTAATGAATTTAAACTAATGAAATGTTATGTTGTATAATATTCTAGTTTCAAAATACAGCTTTCCAGGAAAAACCCTATTATATATGTTTTGAATCGCTGGTATGTATTTTTTATGCTTGTAAATCCACACCCCATCTTTGTTAAGGTGGTTAATATCAAACCAGTACCTAAATTCTGATACATAGTTACACTCAACTCTTTAATGTTAGCTTTTCTAAACAATTTATTGACATTACAAACTAAAAAACTATCAAGTTATATGTTTCTTTTAGTCAAATGGACTTGTTCTTGTCAAAATCTCCGAAACGATTCATGAACTTTCACTCAGAAATATTTTTACCTAAACCGAATAATGTTAACCTTAATTTTATATTAAAAGTTACCAAAAAGTAAAAAGTATTTACCATATTAGAAAAAAATATATATATTGTTCACTGCCATTATAGTATGCTCGACTATGAAGTTTTGAAGTCAATAAGTTTCATTTCGAAAATTTCTATCCTCCGTAACAACAATTAAAACCTCCATAACGGACAATTCCAGTTCTTAACAACACCAGACATATAAATGAATGTATATATATTGGAATTAAATGACAAACAAGACAACAGAATTAAACATTTTTCTTAGTAAATCCTTAAAGAAGAAGAGTAAAGTCCTGTTAGAGAAAAAAACTTTTTTTACCTTAAATTTCTATCCTCCGTAATGTAAATCAATGATATCGTCTATGATTGATATCATCTTTTGATATTTATTAGTGATAATGATGGACTGATTTGGTATCTATAACAATATACAAAAATTTCAATTGTAATGATAGTGTTTACATGCATGTTTGGATTTTTTTTATTTGCATAACCTCCGTTACATTGACGAGTCCTAAATAATCTTGAAAATGTTTGCTATACACATCTGTTAAAGTTATGATTGTCGTCGTATTTACACAAGTTGTGTTGTAGACTATTTTATATCTAAGAAAATGGCTGATATAAAGTTTATTAAACGTTATAATGTTGCTCACATTATAGGGGGAAAAGTTCACCTACCTCTCTCAAAGCAATAAATTTTTTCTCAATATCTGTATTTTGTTTGTCTGTTTTCTTTATAATAAATGCTGTCTGCTACAAAAATGACTTTTGGCAGTGTCAGCAACTGCTGATACTGATAAAAAAAGTCTGACAATGTAACTGTAAATAACTGTGTCACGGAGGTTATTAAAACGGAGGTTAGTTTTATTTTCATTATACATGGAAATATGTCACAATATTGTTGAGTTCCTTTCTCAAAACTGATTATTGAGAAGCTTTATGGGTGCTTTCAATGAAAAAATCATCATTTTCAGTTGTACTTGGTTAGTACGTTCCAAAATACGCGTTACGTAGGTTAGATTCTTATATGCGGCAATCGAAAAAAAGAGAAAAAGAATATTTTTTTTGATTTTTCGTTTCATTGCAATAAAAGTTAAAGGCAGGATTTTAAGATTTGATGTATCAACTTTGCTTAAAGTCAGTTTGGGCATGTTTTCCAATCATATAAATATGTTTTGACTGTACCTAAAGATACGTTACGGTAGGTTATACGTTTATCGGCGACATTTGTTAAATGGGTAAATCAAAGTGTATATTATAACTTTTGATTCTTAAATATTTTTGTGGTTAAAAATCAATATAGTGTAAAATAAAAAGTGTAAATCTAATCATGATTCAGATGAAATTAAATATTTTAATTCACACCGATATTTGTAGTTTTTCTTGGCGACATTCGGAATTCGTGTGATTTCCGTATTTTGAATAGAAAATCACACAAATATATTTACGATTTACACCACAAAAGAATATAATTTTATTTTAGTATACATATTAATCACTTAAAACACGAAAAAGATTATCTGTGACATATATTAAGCTTGCATTTTGTGGTTATTTGTCGGCGACACTGTAATTTTGTAATTGTACCCTTTTTTTGGGAATGACTGACCAAAGGGTTTCGATTATTTGTCACGCTGTTCGTCGCTCTTTCTTCGCACGATAACTGGTGAAAAAGTGACCAGTTATCAACTTCATACGGTCACAAATGGAAAGATCATGGATGAGTTCTTGGAGATATTAACACATGTTTTTTTTTGTTTTTTTTTTATTTTAGGAAAATGAGTAACTAAACAAAAAAACAGGCATTTTAAGAAATGAGTCTTGTTTACGCAATTAGTTCAGTAAAATATAATATATATTTTAAAATGTGTGTTCTTGGTGGCTCCGGATTTGTTTTGAAGGATTTTTGATAAAAACGACCTAACAATTTAACTCTACAAAATAAATGTACAGTATGAGGAATGTTTGTGAGCACACAGTGCTGGTGAATTAGAACAGCTTTCACAATTAATTGAATAGCCATCATGTTGAGTACAACGGTAAATACTCATCGAAGATTAATTGAATAGCCATCATGGTGAGTATAACGGTAAATACTCATCGAAGACTAATTGAATAGCCATCATGGTGAGTATAACGGTAAATACTCATCGAAGATTAATTGAATAGTTATCATGGTGAGTTTAACGGTAAATATTCATCGACGATACCAGGCTTTGTTAAAACGTTTAAGGCTGATACATGGTATACACCATCTTTGATTGTACAATCACAGTACAAAATCGGTATAGTTATTTACCCAAATCTGCAAATTTTGAGACATATTTGTAATTTAATGATAAGACTGTTTATTTATATAAGGAAAACTTGATGATTTATTGTATTATTAAATATCATTTTGTTTTGTTTAAAGATATTTTTTTCAAATGAGCAATTTTAGGGGAAATAACTCTTTAGTAAAAAATTTATACTGGACTAATATGATTTTTTTTAATTTTTACTTGTAGCAAGAAAACATCGGTGGCCCCATTTTTATTTTTATTTTCTTAAATTGTGTAATAAAACCTATCTTCTCACAATTTATTTCAAAATTCTCTCTCATAGAACTTTTTTTATGCACACAAATATGTTTTTTCATGAACAATCTAACCAAATTTACTAGGCAATTTTCAACGAATCATAGATTGAAAAATAACACGGTGACTCATACTTATTATTATATATTTGAAACAAGCATAGTACAATCTTCATTTTGGCAAATTATAAGAAAATCCTGTCTCAAAAAGTATATACTTATGATCTACCTTATACCCGCTGCACTTGTTTATACCTGTACTTAGTCAGGAACCTGTTGTTCAGTGGTTGTCGTTTGTTGATGTGGTTCATGTGTGTTTCTCGTTTCTCTTATTACTATGGATTCATTTATTTTCGTGGGTACCAATTTTCGTGGATTGAGGAAAACTTTTACTTTTGTTGATATTTGATTTCGTGGTTATGCAAAAGTTTGCATACATTCTTATGGGAAATTTGAAATTCGTGGTTCCCAGGTAACCACGAAATCCACGAAAATTGGTATTCAACGAATAATAATGAATCCACAGTATATTGATTAGACCGTTGGTTTTCCTGTTTGAATGGTTTTACACTAGTCATTTTTTGGCCCTTTATAGTTTGCTGTTCGGTGTGAGCCAAAGCTCCGTGTTGAAGTCCGTACTTTGACCTATAATGGTTTACTTTTTACAAATTGTTACTTGGATGGAGAGTTGTCTCAGTGGCTCTCATACCACATCTTCTTATATCTATTATAATGGGGTAAATCAGACGCGTTTTTCGTCTACATAGGGCGCATTCGTCTATATTGAGTGGCGCTCAAATCAAAAGCTGGAAAGTCAAACTAAAAACGAAGTTGAAAATCACTAGAATTCTGGACAGTTATACAGCTATGGCAATACATGCATGTGGGTATAAGACAGACCTCCTCTCAGTTGACCTTTGATATTTCCTGAAAAAACAAAAACAGATCTCAACAAATTGACTATCACTGTCATAGACACAATGTTTGGTACAGAGAAGAGCAAATGTGGATAAGGAAGTTAAAACAATGATACTTGATGGGATCGATGAGAAGAGGTAACTCGCAGTGCAGTTTAAAGTTTAAAAGTACAAAATTTATGTAGAAGTATATTTGGAATGTATATAAACACGTGGAATTCATAAATTTACTGCAGTCATGCATAGACCAGATATATTTTCAACCAACAGCTGTTGTTATTTTGGCTAGCTAACCTGTTATAGCTAGCCACATTTTGACCCTTCTTTCAAAATCATGTGCCGTCTTTTCTTTTTTTTTCAAGCTATCATGTTTATTGGTCATCCTTTTTGTAGCTGAACTGTGCAAGTTTAAATTGTGTGCTTTTCTTTAACGCAATTGGTTAAGGTGGAAGGTCACTTCGCATGTAAAACTGGTAAAACCTCACCACATGTGTGCCTGTTACATATCAGTGGAAACAGTAGTTACCGATGTTCAGATCTCATGAATTAATTCCGAGTAAAACAAATCCTGGAAAAGGTGATAAAACCGGATGAACTCCAATTCGCCGTTTCAGAATCTAATGCATTCTGGGTAATATTTCCAAAAGCGTACACCAAAACGTTGTGATTGATTTAAAGCGTTCCAAACAATCGAAATTCAACCAATGACGTAACGTTATTTTCGTTTTGGTGTACGAACAATGAGATTACCCGTAGTCCTTTAGATTCTGAAAAGGCCAATGGAAGCAAGACTATAGGTGTCGACAGAGTAGGCGTTTCCTGAAATACATGACTGATCCGCCATGCAAATTTACACTCGCTGTAAGTGATTTGTGATGTAAGACCGCAAACCCTTGCATGTCGCATGTGAGTTGAGACTGAGACACAGTATCGGTAAACTGATTCGTGTTTTTACCGATAAATGTATCTAGTGTCGATTTGAAATCAGGATATCTCGATCATCAGCTGCACGATGTCAAAATTGCATGCGATGTGTTGAAATTCCACTTTAAGAAGGAAAAACATTTTTTTTTTTAATTTTGGAAATACTAAGGCTTTTCTACCTCAGGCATAGATTACCTTAGCTGTATTTGGCAAAACTTTTAGTATTTTTGGTACTCAATGCTCTTCAACTTCGTACTTTATTTGGCCTTTTAAACTTTTTTGGATTAGAGCGTCACAGATGAGTCTTTTGTAGACGAAACGCGCGTCTGGCGTATATACAAATTTTAGTCCTGGTATCTATGATGAGTTTATTTACTGACACAAATCTAACCATTTCGGACTAAATTTCAGACGCAATATAAGTAATTTGTGGTGTTACCCATGCTTGTTTTAAAATGTTAAATTATTAGAAACGCTCAGGTTTTGAAGTTAAAGAACATTTAGAATAGTTGTGCCAAAGATGGCCATGACAATATGTTCCTAAGGTTTTAACAACCTGGTGAAACGAACAATTCAACAATTTATTAGAAGTTTATAAAGAGCTAGCACTACATCTTAGCTTCGATGAAATTTAACCAAAATGTTTCTGTGACATCGATGCTATTCTACCTGCACTGTATTTGTTAACCTACACCACTCGGTCTATCAAGCTATATTAAGATATAGCTTTATTCGAAAGATACCTTTCCTCATTGCTAGACACAATGAAGGTTGAGCTACCGAGATGTCACAGAAGGCTGTGTTCAAGTCCAGCCAAAAAGAAGGACAAAATAATGCGGTAGCAGGTCTACCCTTGTTGCGCTAAATACCAGATGAAGTTTAAGAAATGTCATATGCAACTATTCCAGTCATAATTACGTTCGATAACTCTGCATGTTACTGGTTTAATTAGGATTATGTAAAATTTACTGCTTACCCGATGAATGATTAAAAGTATATTAAACAATATTTTTATTTCAACTCGGTTATTTAATAATTCGAGGTCTTCTTTTATAAATATAAATTGATATCGTAATGAATTTCATCGAGAACACTAATCTACATTCAATTTGGTATTATTATTATTTATTATATAGGTATTGTCAAAACTTGCATCGTGATTAGGTGCCATCAGAGACATATATTGTATTATACGTTATGGTGCCATTTTTGTTTTCTTTGATCACGTTGCATATCCAACTAAGTTAGACATGACGTGACTTTTGTGACGTATTCTAGCCGCCATTTTGTATCATACTTCCCCATATAAAACGCATAGATGCTTCAATAAAGCTTAATTTTCTCATAAACCTGACACGTTTTCTAAGTTTTACAAATCAATCCGTGATATTTAAACATATTTCTATCAAACAATGTTGGATCTAACAGTTTAATTTTTGATTAAAGTCTGTCATTTTAGACTTGTAAAAACATGCACTTTTCTTGTCATTTCTCCGTGGCCTACATGCTAAATTACCGATACCCATGTCTACTTGTACAACAAATAAAGAAATTCCGTACATAAAAAACAAACTTTGCAAATCCATTAAGTATATTTAAACATATATCTGGCGAAGAGTACTACTTAAAAGAGTTTAATTTCAAGTCAAAGTCTGTCAAACATCGATTTAAAAAAGGGAATTTTTCGTGATTTTTCAAAATGGCGAATGATGTATATGGAAATGTTGCATCAAATCCAGGATTTGTATAGTAAGACTTCCTAGATTATATTAATATTTTCATGCAGAATCTCTGATGTTTCTGTTCTTTTCTTTGGTGATATTTCGATCTGATTGATTTCAAAACTTCTTGATAAAAAAAATATTTTAAGTGTGACACGGGAACATCTATTTGACAGGTATCCAGTGTTACGGCCAGAAATCGCCTTTAAATTGTAGCCAACAAAAGACACAAATCAATAATAAAATTTAACAATATTTATTATACAAAAGTTTACAAGAAGTATTACACAAATATTACTGTCAACTTAACTGTCAAAATATGAGTCCAATCTTTTATCTTTATCTGTATCCGGATATCTTTCGGAATCTAATCTGAATATTACGGTCACAATCCAGTATGATGCTGTTTGTAGAATAAAAGTGTCAATCCAAAGGTTATGAATCTTAATGTCTATCGATGTCTAAGTCCAAATCCAAGAGTAAGTCCAAGAGTGAGCGTTTAACTTTAGTGTCTGTATATATATAATTGTCAAGGAAAATTCTAGAACAATCTATACTAGAACATCCTAGAAAGTTTCTAGTAAAATGTAGAAGTTTATATAACGCATCTTTTATCAGGATCATTCTGGAAAGTTCCAATCATTCTGTAATTGTTCCAGTGATTTCTAAACTGCACAGTTCTAAGATTATTCTGTAAACAACTATCAGGCCATACAACACAAATTAGGCCAACATAAATAAATACAATAATTACAATATCATAACACCTCCCCCCTTAAAAGAAGTTTTAGTGTAACAAAAACTTATCATGAATAATATGAACAAAAATACATAGTATATATAAAGTGTTTTAATAAGCTCTAGATAAAGCATCTGCTATTACATTATCTTTACCCTTAATGTGTTTTACAAATACATCATATTCCTGTAACAATAAACTCCACCTAGTCAACCTCTGATTCTTGTTTCTCATTTTATGTATGAAGGTGAGAGGATTATGATCAGTACAAACAAGAATAGGATATACAGTGGGATTCAAATATACATCAAAATGTTGAAGTGCTGACAACATTGCAAAACACTCTTTTTCAATAGTTGAATAATTTTTCTGATGTTTATCTAATTTCTTAGAAAAATATGATATAGGTTTCTCAACATTATCATCTGTCTCTTGATATAAAACAGCTCCAATTCCTACATCGCTTGCATCAACAGCAAGTTTAAATTGTTTTTCAAAGTCTGGAGTAATCAGAACCGGACTATTAATTAAAAGTGATTTGCTATTTTCAAAAGCGTTTTGACAATTTTCACTCCAGATAAATTTAGAATCTTTTCGTAAAAGATGAGTCAGTGGTTGAACCACAGTAGCAAAATTTGAACAAAATTTTCTGTAAAATCCAATCATGCCTAAATATCTCATAAGTTGTTTTCTATTTGTAGGAGCAGGAAATTTGGAAATAGCTTCCACTTTAGCCATAATAGGTTTCACTTGACCTTGGCCAACTGTATGCCCTAAATAATCAACAGTGGCCTGACAAAATTCACTTTTACCAAGATTAAGTCAAATTTGATTGTGACAATCTATCAAAAGTATCATACAAATGTGTTAAATGCTGTTCCCAGCTATCACTACATACAATTAGATCATCAATATAAGCATAACAACAGTTTAAATCTTTTATAACATTATTGATCATTCTTTGAAATGTAGCTGGAGCACTTTTCATGCCAAACGGCATTACAGTATATTGAAATAAGCCATCTGGTGTAACAAAAGCTGATGTTTCACGAGCTCTCTGTGTCAGTGGAACTTGCCAATAACCTTTCAACAAATCAAATTTGCTCACAAATTTTGCTTGACCAATGTTGTCAATACAATCGTCTATCCTTGGAATCGGATAGGAATCAGATTTTGAGACTGAATTTACTTTTCTGAAATCAGTCACGAAACGAAAGGTTTTATCTGGTTTTGGCACAAGGAGACAAGGAGAGCTCCATTCACTGTTACTCGGCTCAATAATATCATTGTCAAGCATATATTTAATTTCTTTTCTCATAGCTTCAAGTTTGAGTGGATTAAGCCGATAAGGATGTTGCTTAATTGGAGAAGCATCTCCTACATCAACATCATGACAAACAGCAGTGGTTTTGTTTGGCACATCTGGAAAAAGATTTTTAAAAGAAAATACCAAAGTTTTTATTTCTTCTCTACGATCAAAAGACAGATGTGCAAGTTTTGAGTCTAAATTTGACAGAATTTCTGAATTTTTCAATCTAACCGTCTCTTCCATAGTTTTAGAACTAAAAGGTGGTTCAATTGCATCTGGTTTGTCATGATTGTTCTCAAATTTAACCATGCCTAAAGTGGCAACTGGTTTACTCTCACATTCATTAGTACGCTCAAAGTATGGTTTTAACATATTAATATGACACACTCTATTTTGTTTGCGCCGACGTGGAGTTTTTACAATATAATTCAAATCATTGATTTTACTCTCTATTGTATAAGGACCACAATATTTAGCCTGTAAAGGATGTCCAGGAACTGGCAAAAATACAAGTACCCTATCACCAGGCTCAAAAACTCTGTTCCTGGCATCTTTATCATACCATATTTTCATCTTGTTCTGTACATTTTTTAAGTTTTTCTGAGCAATTTGACAAGCAGTATACAATTTTTCTTTAAATGTAGATACATAGTCTAAAAGATTCAGGTCAGTGTGTTCAGTTAGCCATTTTTCCTTAATCAATTTTAACGGTCCCCTTACAGTATGGCCAAATACCAATTCAAAGGGACTAAATCCAAGGGATTCTTGAACAGCCTCTCGAACTGCAAAAAGTAGAAAGTGAACTCCATCATCCCAGTCTCTGTCAAATTGAAGACAAAAAGTTCTAATCATGTTCTTCAATGTTTGATGAAAACGTTCTAAGGCACCTTGAGATTCCGGATGGTACGCACTTGATCTATACTGAGCAATCCCTAACTGGTACACGACTTGCTGAAATAGACCTGACATGAAATTTGATCCTTGGTCGGACTGTATAGACTTAGGAAGTCCTACTAACGTGAAAAATTTGATAAGAGCTTTGACAATAGTAGGTGTCTTGATATTTCTTAGCGGAATAGCCTCAGGAAAGCGTGTGGATGTACACATGATTGTCAATAAATACGCATTTCCAGTTTTGGTCTTTGGTAAAGGTCCAACGCAGTCAATTAGAACTCTGCTGAAAGGTTCGTCAAAGGCTGGAATAGGCAGAAGTGGTGCTGGTGGTATTTTCTGGTTAGGCTTACCAACAACCTGGCATATATGGAATGATTTTGGGGCTCGTCCGGGATACTGAAAATATCTCCAGGTCGGCGTTTTCAAAAATTTACCGGCATCAAATGCCATTTTGTAGAATTTTGTTGGCTAGTTATAATTAAAATACTGAATAAATTTTGAATAAGATATTTTCGTAATCCCGGACGAGCCCCCAATTTCTGTTACGGCCAGAAATCGCCTTTAAATTGTAGCCAACAAAAGACACAAATCAATAATAAAATTTAACAATATTTATTATACAAAAGTTTACAAGAAGTATTACACAAATATTACTGTCAACTTAACTGTCAAAATATGAGTCCAATCTTTTATCTTTATCTGTATCCGGATATCTTTCGGAATCTAATCTGAATATTACGGTCACAATCCAGTATGATGCTGTTTGTAGAATAAAAGTGTCAATCCAAAGGCTATGAATCTTAATGTCTATCGATGTCTAAGTCCAAATCCAAGAGTAAGTCCAAGAGTGAGCGTTTAACTTTAGTGTCTGTATATATATATAATTGTCAAGGAAAATTCTAGAACAATCTATACTAGAACATCCTAGAAAGTTACAATGGAAGTTTCTAGTAAAATGTAGAAGTTTATATAACGCATCTTTTATCAGGATCATTCTGGAAAGTTCCAATCATTCTGTAATTGTTCCAGTGATTTCTAAACTGCACAGTTCTAAGATTATTCTGTAAACAGCTATCAGGCCATACAACACAAATTAGGCCAACATAAATAAATACAATAATTACAATATCATAACACCAGGATATACTGTTACCAGAAAATTATAGCTTGCAATAAAATTATAATAACATTTTTCACTTCTTTTTTTAAAGGTGTTTTTTCTGTATATTTTATCTTTCTTTAGAAATATATTCATACATTCCTTTTAGAACAAAAAACGTTTTCTTCAAATGAGAAAAAAAAACCCAATGCCAAACAATTAATATAGATAAATATTCTATACCTTTAAAAGTTCATCCCTTTACAGAACAGGTGAACTCTGACTTGGGTTATAATGTTACATAACAATATATTGTCAGGTAGACGTGCAAACCAAAAGTAACCAGGTGACTTTGAACATCATGTGTACACATGTATTACCAGAGTTAAATTTTGCGATATACAAAAGTTTTCACAAATGTACAAATAAACTTTCTCTTAATTTCCCGTTTCTAATCAGAAGAAATATCTATCATAATAAACTTTAAGAAAATATGAACATTATGAAAATGTCTTTAAGAAAAATAATCTTTGCTTCAAAGATATTTAAATGTTTTCATTTTTTCATGGATATTATAAAGAAATATTATGATTCAAATTTTAATTCAAATGGATTTTTTTTTATTTTATAGGAAATTCAACAAGACTTCATTGCATATGATTTTTTTTTTTTAATTCAATATTTTAAGCTTAATCCAGCATTCAATGAATCTTTAAAAAGTTTAACATTTGTAAAAAATAGTTTATTGTTTATATTTAAACAGAGACGTATAATACAATTGCTCTGATTTCAACAATATTCTATACCCTATAATGTCTATCGACAGAGTTATCGGTCCTGAATAGGACTGATATTGTTAGTTATGATGTTCATGATGACTTAATTGGTGTCTCCTTAATCTAGCTATGCCCTTGGCTATCATTATAGTGACTATAACATGTCATATTTAATTGCAATGTAAACAGTGAAAATAAATTGAATTATGTGCATGTACGAAATAAGTGTCGAACATCGTCCACGTTTTAAAATTATTTGGTCGCCATTTTTTTTCAAACTTTTATAAAATAAACAGCATGTAACATCTTTATCAAAAAGACCAATGTTTGGTTCTATGCTGCTTTAAGGTAAGACAATGACTGAAAACGCGAGCATCCAACGGTTATTCGATTTTCAATGTAACAATCTTTATACAAAATATAATTTTACCAAGTCGTCCCACGCTGTCAATGAGGTCGCCATCTTGAAAAATAATACCAGATTTTCTGAAAATGACTGATTTTCAAATCAATTTGGAAGGGACATAAAAATAATTAAACTATTGCATATACGATATTTCAAATATTTATGAATATAGTAATAAGCACATATTCCCACAATTATTCCATCTGTTCTGTTTAATTCGCAATTTTAGGTTTAACACGACAGAAAATCCAATATTCATCGGAGTTGGATGATTAACAGTGTGAACTTATGGAGGAAACAAGACAAATTTTCAAAAGCATTTGGAAGGGAGAAGACCAAAATTTAAACTTTTTTCAAAAGGCATAAATATATTTCTAAATATATGAGGAATTACTATATATTCCCGCACTTTTTGTATCATGAACTTAAAGTACTTTATTTTATCGATTCTTGAAAGCCCCTGTGCATTTTTATACATTTTACTTGGGCTTAATACCGTCGTCCAGGTCACGTGATGACCGCTATAGTTGGATATGACTTGAACAGATAATCAGAATGGTCAACAATCAAGTATTGGCAATGTTTAATTGGTCATGGTTTGTTTGAACAACCAAACCTCTAATCCGAGATTACTCTGAATACCAAACCACATGATCCAGGTAATTTTTAATTTAGCCTTGTACATTGTCAATGTATATACAGATCACAGACGATACATAAATTTACTGTGATAAAAGTCCTTATAGTTTGTGAGTCGCCCCCATGAGTTTACACATCAATAACCTATTAAAAAAATGTGTTTCTTTTTGAAAAATAGCGATATTACAGATAAAGCAATAATAGTCCTTCAAATTAATCTAGGTATTTAGGAATTTGAAATCAAAGATGTATACACACATATATACAATGTATATACACAAATTCCACCCTTATGACTCTACATGTATTTCTGAGACGAGTGGATGTCCCAGAAAGAATAAAATAGCCTTGCCAGACGTCATAATTATTTGGACTATATACTAGCAAGGTGCTAGATGTTATATAAAACAATGTTAAGTTTTTCAACCTGGACACAATTAATAATTTTTCAAGTGAATTTCATGTGAATAATTTAACGTAAAAATTATGTGAAAAATTAACTTGAATTCACGTCAACAATATTAGCCTGTGTAACACATGCGTTACGCATGTGTTTAACTATCATGTGTTACACATGCAAATATCGCATGTGTCACATGCATTATCCAACACATGCGTGACACAGGTGCATTTCTGACACATGTGATTCACATGCGTGTGCTACACATGTGAACGCATGTATACCACGCATGATTCCCATGCGTGGCAAGAAACATATGTGTTACACATGTAACACACCTGTGACACATGCATTTTTAGGTACATGCGTGACACATGGGTGGCATTTTTGCCCTAGTACACTACCAACAATTTGCCTAAACTTTACATGTACATTAAATGCGCTATATAAATAGTACTTTTAGGAAACATCACTAATCAGTACATTAAATGCAGTTATATGAACAGTACTTTTAGGAAACACCACTAATCTGTACATTAATACATGCCACTATATAAACAGTACGTTTAGGAAACATCACTTATCAGTACATTTAATGCCGCTATATAAGCAGTACTTTTAGAAAACATTACTAATCAGTACATTAAATGCCGATATATAAACAGTACTTTTAAGAAACATCACTATAATAGAATTAACAACATTTTTTGAAAATATCCGCCAAAGGAAGTTTTTAAAGATACATTAGTTTTAGATACATAACGGAAAAGGACTGGATTATCCGCAAATCTGAAATAAATTATATTTTCAATTTTCAGCTAAGGGAAGTAATTTGATCAAAAGGGACAAAGTCACGTGGTGCAAATCATTTTAATAAAGTACCTTTGATTTTGCCATATGGGGAAGAGCGAGATTTTACTGCGCCCTTCCCTTCCCCAGTTTTATTCAGAATACCAAAAAGTATATATCTTTATGACATTGATCTAATATTGTTTTAATACTGCAACTTAAATTAAAACATTTATTTTTAAATCGTAACTATTATATATTAATAGCATAAATATCAAAGGAGAAGGTTCACGAAGGGTTAAAATTGGCCCTGATTGTTTTATGTTTTTTAAATCGAGCCAAAAAATTACAAATTTCACATAGAAATAATTGTGATAATGCTAGTACGACAAACATATTTTTCTGGCACTTTCCTTTAAAATGTATGGAGCTATGACCCCTTAAATAAACATGATTTGTATTAAAAGGTTAATTTTGGTACTTTTTACCAATAATTTTAATAGTTTTTGGCATAATTAATTTTGGCCGCCATCTACGATCCAAAATGTTTTTATATTGATGAAATCTATATCAAAATTGGAACCTTTTGGTTACAACACAATTTGGATCGTAGGTTGCGGCCAATGTGTTTCTAAAGCTTTTAGGTCTGAAAAATGCACGAAATCATCATATTTTGACAAAATGTCTAAAATGGGTATACTTTGGAGAATATTTTGTACTCTTATGAAAAGAATTGATATATTCAGCATTAAGACTTTTGAAATAGACCCATTTAAGAACCAAATTGAGACCTTTTTGGTGTTTTATGATAAAGTTGATATTTTAGGCCATTTTGTGCCATAAGTGAACCTTGTCCAAATTTGTTTGTATCCCTTAATGAACCCCTGATTGTAGAGAAAGTGTTCCATGGTGCTATTGACATTACACAAACAATAGAAATCAACGACAACGGAAGCCCGCAATGAACGGTGTTTTAATTGCTGACGACAACTTCCAAATCTACTCAGGACCAGGATTCGTTAAGGTAAAAAGTTACGAAATATATCAAAGTGGTTCACATTTCATTTGATTAGTATGATGGTCAGGACTTCAAATAAAGTGTTAAAACTTGGGGTATTTTAGTTGTGTGCAAAACTATGGAAGGGAATATGCAATTTCTTAATTGTAAAATGTAATTTCTTAATTTGTAACATGTATTTTTTCCATCCGTTACATGAATTTCTACATTTCTTGATTTGTGAAATGTAATTTCTTGATACATGTGTAAAACACAATTTCTTAATTTGTTAACGTATTTGCTTCATTCGTTACTTTTTGAAATGTAGTTACTTTGTTTGAGTCACGTTTTCTGAGATCGCGTCTGTGTAATTGTTACCGCTGAAAGCCAAAGAGAAATTCCGTTTCTAAAGAAAAAATACAAGTTACAAATCAAGAAGTTTGATTTACAAATCTAGAATAAAATAGTTTCACAATATTCCACACGAGGTCGCTGGGGAGCCATGTCCACTCGTACCTTCGCAAACTCGTACCCAATATTTACCAACTCGTATTTCTACCACAATATATCTCAAGTTAAATGAAACCCTTTTCAGACATTTCAAGTATATTTAAATAATATGAGGAAGGCGCTACCTTAAATGTCAGCTTTATACCAAGACAATGTCCTATATATTGATTGGTTGTTGGTTGCTTAATGTCCAGTGGAAAATATTTCATGCATTTCATGCATGTTCAGGACGAATGTCCTAGGCTACATTAACATATAGTTTTTGTCTAAAATAAAAATTTTCACCAAAAACGATTTTATCTTTCAGATATGCAAAATAAATTTAAAATTTATATCTAAAAACATTTCAAACTTCCCAAACCGCACAGGTAGGTCTGTACAGTGTTTTTTTTAGGTGAAAAATTGTTTTATTTATTACATAGAATAGTGTCGTATTTGCCAATTTGTTATGATAAACCTAAATACTAGTGTTAAATTTTGACTAAATAATTTTAATTGATAGTGCTGAAGGGCTGAAACAAAACACATTCGTCTTCCTGATCATCTTCTGTTTATAGGTTCTACATCAATTTCATGTACTTATTCTGAGTCAGTTTTATAAAATAAATAAATAAGTAAGCGTTATTTAGAGTCAGCAAGGTATACAAAGAGAAAAACATAAGCTCTAATGAGCTTTTAACAGACATAGCGACTGAACAGTGACTGTCATTTCTTGCATATATTCTTTTTTTAGCTTACTTTTCAAGTTCCTATTATATGACAGCAAAATAAAATTGGGAGCGAAATTGTGCTAGAAGGTTCAATATTCAAAAGGAAGATTAGAATTGATTTTGGGGTTATGGTACAACATTTTTGGGTGTGTTTTTTTACAAAACTTTGGGTTTTTCTTCAAAAATTTACCATATTTACATTGATTATTACTCATCTGGTATATATATAGATGCAACAAATACTGATTTGGCAGGAGATGCACACAAAACAGGGTGTTTTAATTATTTTATCTATAATTTGTGCATTTTTCCAACGATGTGTACTCCTTGATAATGTCGACTTCAGTATCATGATATGTGGTAAGCACATGTATATTCACAATTGGCATACGTGAATGCGCAGCAAAAGGATTTTCTTTCTCTTTAATTCCTAAAATTGCACATGATTTTTTTTTCTCACAGAAACACATGAGTTATTTGGTAAATAAAAACACTTGCCATTGCTTGAAACTTTCGGCAATCAAAATTTAGTTTAGACTTTTTGAATGTTTCACTGATAGTGATTCACAGAAAATGTACAAAACACTTGATATAAAAATTGCATTATCTGCAGAATTATTGATAAGTTTCCTTACTATTCACAAGGACATATATCTAACATATTGTCTATGCTGTTCTGATCTAAGTTCTTATTCATACATATACTGGCATGGCTGGTGCTGTTTCAAGTTGTCTTCTTTTTCTGCTTCTTGAGAAGTATTTGTTCAACCTGTTCAGTAACTATAAAGTGTTACAATTCTTATTTAGACGCAACACATAAATAGTGACCAAAAAGGTACCGCTTTCACATGCGAGAAGCTAGAAAAAAAATTAAATCTACAAATTTTCAATATTTTTGTAGGACTATCATATAAAATTAAGAAGATATGTAGTTAGAGACTGCTGTTGAATAGAAATGTTTGGGTTCACCTGATACCTGTTTTCAAATTAGTCCATATTGAAGTTTGAAGGGTCCAAAATTAAAATATGCTTGATTTCAAAAGAGGGACGAAAGATACCGAAGGGACAGTCAAACTCAGAAATCTAAAATATACTGACAACGCCATGGCTAAAAATGAAAAAGACAAACAGACAAACAATAGTACACATGACACAACATAGAAAACTAAAGAATAAACAACACGAACTGACATAAAAAATTGTTTTTTATATGATACTGGTAAATATACATCTGTGGTAGTATCAGGCTGTGCATGGCAAAGCATTTTATTGCCTTTAGGTTTGTACTTTTTTTTTTAATTTCCTTTTTGGTCATAAAAATAAGTTTGTAGTTGTGAAGTTGACAACATGAGAATACCCAAATAGCACCTATATTGTCAGTTTATCACCAGCTTTTTTTTTTATGAACTAGACAAAAGTCTATTCTGTGCTTATTTTGTAGACTATCCTTTTTTACAATATAGTAACACCAATTTAATTTTGAGTCCATGTATGTAGAGTCATAAAGAAATGGGTTTGAACTGACCTCCAAACAATCCATGATTCTGTAATGAGGTCAGTACCCAAATTCCATACATCATTACATGTTACATGTTTAATTTCAAATCCTTAAAACTGGAATATAAACAGATGTTTTGTTTTATTTCTTCAAATATTTGAACAATTTGACATTATTTCATGCTTGAACTATCATGACTATTATTTTTTGAAGAAAAGGATGCTGGTAACAAATTTAATTTGCTCATTTGAAAAACATGATACACATGTACTTGGTAGAGTGAAAATGTTTTGCTCAGGTTTAAACTAACGCATAAAATAAATTAATATACAGGCGACTGCTGCAGCTTGAATTTTAAAGGATGTACATGTAGCCCACATACTTCCAAGTATAAACATGCCCTGTATATACCTATCAAAGTCACATGGTATTCTCATAATAACTTCATCTTCCCATAAAATCCAATTTTTGGCAATATATGGGAGCATACAATATTATATATACAGTACTAAATCATACAGTGTAATAATCAGACTCAAGTCTCCTTTTATGATTAAACTTATAGAGAGAAAACAAAACAGTTTCCATCTCCTGGGACTGTATCAGGTAGATATCTGATATGTGACATAATCAATGAAAAGAATTGTTGAGAGTTTGCAAAAGGAAGTACAGAATTAGAAGATTGTGAATATTATTTGAATATTTTATTTTGTTTTAAACTTTAAGTCTGTGGGCTACCATAGGCAGATCCAGGGAGCACCCTCCAACCCCCCCCCCCCCCCCCCTTCCGTGGGCAAAAAATGTTGATTATATAGGAAATCACTGAAGCATGATTGGAGTCCCCCCCCCCCTTTTTGAGGTCAGTCAGTCGTGGGGGATTCTAATGAATAATGAAAAGTTCTGGATTCGCCACTACGGCACTAGCTACATGAATAACCGTGATCACATTCAACAGTATAACCAACCAACGTCATTATCACTGTTCCTTGATGTAGGGAATTGTTTGGCAGATGAACATAAGAAGTCATCATGTTCAACCAGTGGCAGTGCACTGGAGTTTATCCCGCCTGCCGCATGGCCAATAATTATTAAAAAATAATCCGAAATGTATTGCTGGCAGAGGTTTTTTTCTGTGTTCCCATGTCTGGACGGAACTTTTACGCTATATATGTTATCGTTAATTATGATTTGGTGACTTTTAAATGAAGTACCTGTGATTATTTAGGTAATTTGTTTTGACCTCGCTGATAATGAAAAGTTGAAGCAGACGAAACATGGCCGTCAGATGTTGTTATCCTAACTTCGGTAATTTCGCTAAAGCTGGCATAATATTTATAATTTTATTATATGAAGATTATGGAAGTGTTTCCCAATTTTTTTTGCAAAAAAAAAATTATGAAGAATCTGGTGCCATCTCATACTTTCGAATAGACCTGCAGAGTTATTTATTTTCAATACATTGTAAGTCAGGTTATTTATTTTCAAACTACCATAAAACAAACCATTTATTTTTTGTGATTATCAAGGCTTAGTTATTTATTTTTAAAATCATCCCCCAGACTATCAAATAGTCGTCCCCTTAGTAGGACACTATAAGGACAACTATCTGGATAAATAATAAAAACACAAGGACAATAAAAGTAAGGGTACGACCTTTTTGTTATTCTAAGGATGGAATGGGGCTGGACGATCTTTTGCGGAATTTTTTATTCATGTTAAAGATTTAACTTGTCGCTAAGCATGCCTATTGTTTCCAGCTCTTACATGTACCAGGCAATCATATTCATATTCAAAATACTCCTGCCACCTCCCCCTTTTAACCCAAAAAATCAAATGATTTTATCCTTATTAAACACGAGTTTAAATTGATTGATTGTTAGTTGTTTGTTTTTACGTCATTTCATACATGTTTAGACACGACGCGAAATTAAAAGTCATGTATACAATATCATAACAAGTAAGGAGATGTGGTATGACTGCCAATTTGGCAACTATCAACTGGAGTTCAATGAAGTAGTATTATCAATTATAACCATACGTTCGGCCTTAAAAAATGACAAATACCCATACCGTATATCAGTTATAAAAGGCCACGACAAAAAATGTGAAACAGTTAAGACAAAATAAACTAACGGCCTAACGATATATAACAAACCCTTTCTAATAACTTCAAATATGAGTCGACAGATATGAACAAACAATTAGCACTCAACTTCATGCTCATAATAATGTGGCAAGATTCAACATGTGTGTGAGCGTTCAACCCCTAAATTTAGGCAGTCAGTGTTGTAATAGTATAACATTAAAACAACGTTTAAAAGTCCGTTGCAATTGAATTAACCCAGAAGATGATACGAGACACAAAAACAACTAACATTTACAAAAGATTATAAACGTGAAGCACCAAAATAAGAGTATTTGTAGTAACTGTACACTACTAGTACTAGAAGTTAAAAGCCAATTAAAAACAGCATATAAATCATGCTCTTCCAGACTTAAGTATCAACCACTGGCGGATCAAGAAATGTTCATAAGGGGGTTTGGGCAAGAGGATACTCGCTCTAATCATGCTTCAGTATATTATCAACCCCCCCCCCCCACTCAATACCCCTCTGTCAAGCATTACACAACAAACGGATTTAGTCATAAACAGTCTGAAAAACACCACTTCCTTGCATACTTGTACCTTGAAAACATATACATTTGTACGATTAAGGTTCTTGGAAAGTGGTGGTCCTAAGGTTTTGACCAGTACTAGTAGATTTGTCTGCAAGGACCAACAGGGAATAAACAGATTTTCAGAACTCTGCAATATCTTTTATATACAATTTCTAAAGAACAGATGTCCTTTTCGGTCAAATATATATACCAGTAAAATTTTGACAATTTTTTAAATAGTTTGAGCTTTAAGGCGTATTTGTTCATCTTAATTAAGAAAGAAAAGTATAAAGACAAAATATCACGTACACAGCAATTTCTTCCAACAATTATTTTGTCTTTACTATTGATCCCATATTGACAGTTTGATGACAATTTGCAAATAGTCTATTTTTGCGTGATTAAATCAAATATGTAATAAAAATATACCTTGGTATGCTACTGTTTTAGTAAAATGAGGTCGAAATTTTGTATATTTGCTAAAAATTCGAATTTGTGGACGTATTTTTCCTTTCGACAGAAATACATAACTTTTTTGTTTTAAAAGATAAACATTATCTGTTTTTTGTTAAATTATTTGTAAATTCTGTTTCATATATAAAATGTAGTTTAAATTTGTGCAATGTGTTTTTTTCAAATAATTCATATTTTTTAACGAAAGTTAACTGTTGAACACAATTTTTATTTGTTTTTTTTAAACAGAAAAAAAAGTTTTAAATGTCTAAATATCTATATTATTTTCTTTTTATTAGACAGTAGTCAACACTTCGGTGTTGACATGAATATCAATAATGTTGTCATTTTAATAAATTTCCTGTTACAAAACTTTGAATTTTTCGAAAAAATTAAGGATTTTCTTATCCCAGGCATAAATTACCTTAGCCGTATTTGGCACAACTTTTTGGAATTTTGGATCCTCAAATGCTCTTCAACATTGTACTTGTTTGGCTTTATAAATATTTTGATATGAGCGCCACTGATGAGTCTTGTGAAGACGAGGCGCGTGTCTGGCGTACTAAGTTATAATCCTGGTATAATACTGGTACCTTTGATAACAAATTGGACTAATTTGAACATTCTGCACCTTCAGGTCCCCTTTTTGCTACTTTGAGTCCTGTTACCAAGGAGACGGTAAACATATGGGGCTAAGTTGTAATATTTTTGTTAAGCTCGTGTGGCTCTATTAAACTAAAAAAGTTTAATACCGCAGTCCCATTAGGCCACGATCGCACTACGATCTGTGAAAAAAATGCAAATTTTGACGATCGTAGTGCGATCGTGTAGGTCGCAGTAAGGTCGTATCACGGTCGTGGTTAGGTCTTCAAGGTCGTGATGAGCGTAGCCAACTCTGAACATGTTCAAAACAATCGTGATGGTCGTGGCGAAATCAGGTCGTAGTAGAAGCGTAGTAAGAGCGCGCTAAGGTCGTGGTAAGATCGCAAAGGTCGCTGTATCATCGTAGCGAAAGCATGATTCTATTCGGAGAGACCACTACGATCTCACAGCGACGTTATTACGACCTCACTACGACCATCACGTTCTCACGGCGACCAAAATACGCTTCCACTACAACTATATCACGTTTACACCACGCTGTTTAAGACCATAGTACGATACTATAGCACGCGCATTCCGTCCTCATTACGCTCTTCTTACGATCTGACTACGTTCATACTACGACCATCATTCTCATTATCATTTTCACATAAGATATTAAATTTCTCCAGGTTTTGTCTGTCTGTATGTAATTAGGACATCTTGTCCAATTTCTCTAACAAGCTCAACCATGCCTACTGACACATATATGTGTCATCTCTGCTAGCGTTCACTAAAATATCGACATTTGAGCTTTATGGACCAGCAAAAGGTTGTAATTTATGTTGGATTGGTCGATCCGAAATCTCTGCTTGATCAGGATTCGTTACTATCAGAGCTCCCTCTGCCTCTTCATCAATCCCTACCACCACGCCCACGTGTTCTAGAAGTTTTTGGTGGTATGACTGTATTGTTTCGGAGAATCTACGTATTAATCAGAAATAAAACGAATGGATTAGTATTGATATGGACTCGATGTTGACGTTATTGCTGAGAACGTAGTAAGATCGCAGTATAAACGTAGTATAATCGTGGCAAGAACGTGCTATAAACGCAGTAGAAGCGTGGTGCTATCGTGTTGCAATCTCATAAATCGTGGTATGGTCTTAGTGAGAACGTGATGAGCGTAGAAAGATCTTGATAAGCGTAGTGAGGTTGCAGAATAAGCGCGGTGAGAACGTGGTAGAATCGTAGCGGGATCGTTGAAGAAGCGTGATGAGGACGTAGTAGCATCGTGAAAGCAACAAAAATTTACATTTTCAGGCCGCTCATACCGCGACCTCACCACGATCTGAATTTATTTTGGATCGCGGTGATCGTGGTGCGATCGTGGTCTAGTTGGACTCGGGCTTTATGCGGCGTTCACACATTGCCGATTATTGCTACCGTTTGAGGATATAAGCCTAGGTCTACATGACCATAACCGAAACACCCTTTTTTCAGTATACACACAATAATTAAACTACTACAAACATGATATTGTGAATTTCTAGAAAAATATGGAAATAAATGTAGAAGAATGTATTCCTTAACCAGAAATATTTATCATACACTGAGTTTACCAGTTCTTAATTATTCTAAATGTATGCGCATAGGAAATTGATTTAAAAACGAAGGATTATGATAAGATATACTGGATTGGTCCTGGACCCGATTTATTTTAACGTTTATATTTTACTGCAGCAAAGCTTCATTTTTACTTTTTTCACTTTGTACGCAATTAAGTTCCTGCATTTTAAGTTGCAGAGAATTAATTTTCCTCATGCTCTGGGCATGTTGGGCATAATCATTTCTTTCAAGTCTTATCAGCCCACAGAAAAGCTGGAGGGGCATCATTCTTAGTTACACATCTCCTTTGTCACACAAGAAGATATTACATTTATAATAATCCATTTAAAAGAAATGGTTGCCATATTTAGGCTAAAAGAGATATTCATAAGTTTTTATATATGTGTATAATACTCCTATGTAAACTACGATTTTAATGTACTGATGATTAAATCAATTTTATACCAATAACAAAAAAAATATTCATAGATCTAATTTTAGGGGTAAAATTGGTATAAAATTATAAGAATTTTTTTTGTTCTAGTTTATCATGGAGACTGCAATGATAAATTATAAATCACAAAAATTTCTATATCTCACCATTGCACATGTCAGAAATGTGAAATCTGTGGACTCATCTTTAAAATTCCTTAGTAATAACCCTGATTGGTAAGGTTACTGTAGTATTTGATGATTATTATACGAATTTTATTCCTATTGCTCTAAAGAAATGTTTGAAAACAAATAGAACGTATAAAAGTAATCGTTAATTGCAATTAATACGTCATTGGAATGCGATTGCAATGACGTTACGCGCGATGTTCGTACCTTATTGGAAATTCGGTGTAGTTGACAAGATGCAAGTCCGAAATATATAATTGTGTGATATCATATTCATTGCTATTGAACGTATTTTAAAAAATAACGATTTTTAAAATAAAAACGAAAAAAATAATTGTTGAAACTATGTTTTATGCCGCATGTGACAAGCTTCATTTTTAAAAAACGGCGATTTTTAGGTTGTCCCGCGTAACATATTTCATTTATTGTAACCACTAAACCATGATTTTCGTCAAAACTATTTAATATTTTGAAAAATGGTTTTTTCCATTATTAAACAGAATGGTTCCTTCAGTCTTTGATGCATTTTTTATGACGTTATGATGACATCATAGAAAAAAACCGCGTTCCATACTACAAGGGCAAATCTGTCCCGCGGGGAAAAAAAATTGGGATTCCAGATTTGAGAATCAAAAAACATTCATCTAATGAAAAAACTTTAGTATTTGTATTTACTAAATCAATGTTAATTTGCTTAATTTTAGGAATTTGAAGACAAATATCCTGAAAAATGATATATATGGTAATTTGTGAGCGATTTTTCAAAGGCTTACAAGTTTGTCGCACCGCCATTTTTTGACGTAAAAACGAACTCAACTCAAATTTACGTCATTTTTTGCTTATCACTGCTTTAATAATGGTAGAACTTTATGATTTTTTAAAATGTTATTTTTCTTAAATTTTCAAAAAACTAAAATAGATCAATTTTCGATAAGTAGTTAAAAAGCACCGTCGATTTTGCGGAGTCTTACAAGAATGTCGCACTTGCTTAAAAACAACGTTTCAGTCGAATTTTCGGTTTGAACGTTACGAAATATTCGCGACGTTGTGTTACGCTTACATGTACGAACATCGCGCGTAACGTCATTACACATTTTGAGGTCACGAAAGTTCAAACAATA